>NC_142143.1:22430454-22581969 GCF_024610735.1 Ursus americanus | reverse complement strand
CAGTACTTTTCATAAGTCATTCGAACTGAACCAAAGGGATGTTAACAGGACTTGAAATGCTGATGTCTGTAGCTGTAAAATCTGGCCAACACCCCTAAACATAATGTGATTAGGCAGTCATTGCTTTGAATGGTGGACAACATCGCTTTTCTACAAGATCATGGAGAACTGAGTTTGCAGGTCTGGGAAGAAGTGACAGTTAATTTAACCTGAGGAGTTCATGAGAGGGAAAGCTCAGCAGAGCTGCAGAGTGTGCAGACCAAGACCAAAGAGCTGTCTGTAGGGAGGGTTCTCCAAGGAGAAGTCACTGGTCTTACCCTCATGGAAAAGCCCATGGAAAACCTGTTATGGGCAGAATGTTCTTTTTGTTTTTTTCCCACTATACCTTCTGGCCAACTTGCAATGTCCTGCTGGATGGGGCTTTTAATCTTCTCCATTCCATACCTTTTGTCCTAATTAATTTTTGTAATGGCATCGTTCTCATGTATACCCCACTGAAATAGTCTTTCACTGCAGCTGCAGACTTTAGGAAACTTGCTGACACTTGGAAGTGAAACCTATCTGCATTCTCCCTGGGTTTCTATGTATTTGCACACTGTCTCCGAAGCTGCATAAATACGTATTACGCAGGCCAGCAGCTCTGTCAGAATGATGATGATACATAACTCTTCCAAGTGACTTACAGCTTCTAGAGGACTTGTCATACAAGCGAAGAAGAGGGAGAATATTTTACTGGGTGCATACGACATGTGGGGTTCTATGCTAAGCGTTTCATTCAACCACCGTTGCCTAGAAGATACTTGCATCCACATTTTTCAGTTGAGAAAACTAAGGTTCAGAGAGGTTCGGCAATCTGTTCAAACCACACAGCTGATAAATGGTAAATTCTGGGCTAGAACCTATGTTTTGTAATCTAAACACAGAATGCTACAGGAAGATAAAGTTGGAAAGGAGTGACAAATATATAGGATATTGAAGTCCAGCTAAGAAATCTAGACTTCAGTATTTATTTTATAGGTGAAAGAAAATTATTCAAGGCCATGAGCAAGGAAATGTCATGCGTCTTTGTTGTTCTCTCAATCCAACTTGGGGTACCTTTCCTTTTAGTTATTCTGCTCATCGCTGTCTGCATTCCTTCCATTCATTTGTACTCTTCCATCCCATGAGGAAGATTCTCATATTAACTCCGTCTAATAGATGAGAACATGAAGGCTTAGAGAGGTAAAGGCAATCGCCCAAGGCCAGAGCCAGGCAGAGATAGGATTAAAACTCAGGTGTCTCTGGACTCACTTTTTTTTTTTTTAAGATTTTATTTATTCATTTGAGAGAGAGAGACAGAGACAGAGACAGAGATAGCGACAGCCAGCAGAGCCAGCATGAGAGGGAGGAGAGGGAAGAGAGGAAGGAGAGGGAAGAGGGGGTGGAGGGGGAGAAGCAGATTCCCCTGCTGAGCAGGGAGCCCAACGCCCCTGCAGGTCTCAATCTCAGGACCCTGGGATCATGACCTGAGCCAAAGGCAGAGGCTTAACTAACTGAGCCACGGCACCCCTTCTGGGCTCACTCTTAATTGCAGTACATAGCTCCATGTATCCACGTACATAAATATGTATGGTAATAAGTATTTGAATACGTAAGGTCATATAAAATTTCAGCTTCCTGTAAACCCTATTGTTAGGAAGATTTCCAAACACTATACATTGCAGGTGGAGAATATGCAAAACGCCATAATGAGCTATATAACATGAGGAAAACAGCATACATAATACAGATAACCTCTGCAATAACCAAGCTGAAGTCACGGATGCTGGAGGTTATCGGGCTCTCTCACAAATATCTTGAAAGGAGTGTCTCCATGTGGATGCTGACTAGTCATCATTTTTCTAAGCTAATATCACTGCTGTGTGGAATGTCATAAAGTTTAGGAACAAAGAAAATAATTCTAGAATCCTCTACCGGGAAAAAAAAATGTACATTCAAGGAGAAGTGGATTTTTTTCCACTTGTTTTTGCTTTATCATGGCACATTAACTTGATGAAAATTTCCCTTGTAAATATGAGGAATTGTTTTGACCCTCTGTACTTGTATGTTTATTTTGATGGTTCTAAACTTAGCAAAGCATTATTGTCATCATTGATCCTAGAGAATTATTCACCTGTTAGTGAGTCAATAGCTGCATGGGTTTATGGTATCATGAGGGATATTGACTGTCAAGTTTATTTACAGTAATTGATGGTTTTTTAATTGTTCTCTGTTCCTGTTCCTAAAATAACTAAGCAGTGATGATCACTTCAGTGGATAAAGAAAAGACTCGTAAGTCAGAGAGGAAAGAGCTTCAGGTTGTGTGTACTCGAGGAGAAACAGGACATGCCTAGCGAGCCCCTGGAATTATCCAAACCCTTGCAAAAGCCCAAGCAGCCCTCAGGAGCCAATCAGAATGCTCCGTCCCTTGAGCTGTCCCTGCCTTCCCTGTGTGAAGTGGTTTCCCCCTCCTCTATGTCTCCATCCTGACTTAGCCTCTACCGCCTTTCACAACGGATGAACTTTTTCCCTTACCTCAGTGTCTGACACAGCCAGTCGTTCAATAAGTATGTCCGATTACCTAATTCGTGCATGAGGCTGCTTCTGCTGGTACGCCGTGAGCTCCTTAAGTATAGGGACAGTGTGTGTTTACGGACTTTGCATTCCCAGAGCCTTGCTTTTGCCTGGACCTTCCCATGGGCTCAGAAGAAATTTGCTGAGCGGCAGTATAGGCAATGGTAAGACTTTGAGTCAGACTCTGTTCAAATCCTGGCTCTGCTGTTGACTTGCCCTATAACCTTGGGCAAATTTCAAATTTCTCCATGCCTCACTTTCCTCATCTGCAAAATGGGACAGCAGACAACTTACAAGTAGTTGTGAGAACTAAAGGAGTTTCTATATGTAAAGTGCTTTAAACAGAGGACTATTAAGACTATTAGTCATGGTAATTAGCAGTAGCTGCAGTAACAAGCAAGCCTCCATCTCTGTGGCCCAATAAAACAGAAGATAATTTCTCCAGTGCAGATGGTACATGCCAGCTGGCTGTTCTCCAGGTAATAATTCTGTGCTCTAAACCCTCCTATCATGTAATGCCATGATCTTTAACTCATGGTATCCAATATCCCATGGAAGGGGAAAAAAGAGGATAGTTATAACTGGAAGGGTTTCTTGAGGGCTAGACCTTGTGATGACATATGTCACTCTCCCCAGAATGAGTCTGAAGGTCCTACCTAGATGTCAATGGACTGGCCAACAAAGCCTTCATTATGTGCACTGGCATGGAGTGAACCAGGTTAGTGAAGGCATAGCATTCTCTCTGCCACTGGAAAGGGTTCAGTAGATGCTAGCCATTATTTAAAAACGCCAACGCCCTAAATCATACAAATAGATGTATATAGCTGGGGAGTTTAGTTTCAATTGGTTAAGGACCACTGTTGCCATTTTAAATTCAATTGTTTTCTGCGTATCTCCCTGTATGATCCTGACACCAGTCTGCTGTACTTGATGCTATCAGCTCATCTGGGACCTTTAAGCCAGGGGTCACAAAGTCCTACTGAGGCAAGGCAAGTGACATAAGTGAACAGCCCAGCAGAGGCGGGGGACGACCCCAGGGCCCTGGGGAGGAGCCCCTGGTCCGCCAATCACTAGGACAGCGGTTAGCAAGAACACCACCGAGCTTCCCCTGCCCTCCAATTTCTCAAGAAAAGCCAGAGTCAGGATTTTAATGTGAAATCTCTCAAATTTAAAATGTTGGCAATTACTTTCGATGTTTTTAAAACATTGGGTGGGCAAAATACAGTTTGCCAGCGAAAAACGGCCCTTTCAAAGAAATGTGAAGGTAATAGGTGAAGCATATTACTTTAAAGTAGTCTGTTAGGATGATAGTTGATGACAGTTAAGGCAGATGGAAAGATGCTCAGGAAAGTGGTGTGAGAACAAGACCGAGAGATGCATAAAGAAAGTGGCCAAAGGGTACAAGCTGTTTTTGTTTTTGTTTTTGTTTTTGTTTTTGTTTTTGTTTTTGCACGGAAGCCGGGGTTTTTTTTATGATGATGATGATGTTATGTTAGTCACCATACAGTGCTTCATTAGATTTTGATGTAATGTTCCATGATTCATTGTTTGCGCCGAACCTCCAGGGCTCATCACAGCACGTGCCCTCCTTAATACCCATCACCGGGCTAACCCATCCCCGAACCCCTTCCCCTCTGAAACCCTCAGTATGTTTCCCGGAGTCCATAGTCTTTCGTGTTTTGTCTCCCCCTCTGATTCCCCGCTTCATTTTCCCCTTTCTTTTCCTAATGTCCTCCAAACTATTCCTTATATTCCACATATAAGTGAAACCATATGATAATTGTCTTTCTCTGCTTGACTTATTTCACTTCTCATAATCCCCTCCAGTTCCATCCATGTCGATGCAAATGGTGGGTATTCATCCTTTCCGATGGTTGAGTAATATTCCATTGTGTATATGGACCACATCTTCTTTTTATTTAATAATAATTTTTATTATGTTATGTTAGTCACCATACAGTACATCCTTGGTTTTTGGTGTAGTGTTCCATGATTCATTATTTGCGTATAACACCCAGTGCTCCATGCAATACGTGCCCTCCTTAATATGCATCACCGGCCTATCCCAATCCCCCACCCCCTTGCCTCTGAAGCCCTCAGTTTGTTTCCCAGAGTCCATAGTTTCTCATGGTTCATTCCCCCTTCTGTTTACCCCCCCTTCATTCTTCCACCGATCTTCCTGCTGTTTCTTATGTTCCACAAATGAGTGAAACCATATGATAATTGTCTTTCTCTTCTTGACTTATTTCACTTAGCATAATCTCCTCCAGTCCCATCCATGTTGATGCAAATGTTGGGTAATCGTTCTTTCTGATGGCTGAGTAATATTCCATTGTATATATGGACCACATCTTCTTTATCCATTCGTCTGTTGAAGGGCATCTCAAAGCTGGTTTTAAGTGACTACTCCCTCACCAGCCCAGAGTATGGGCCTCATTCTGCAAATCCTGAGTGTGTTCTCCCTAATATTAGGATATGGCTCCTTTGATAGGATGGTGGGTAAGTGTATGGACTCTGGAACCAGTCTACCTAGATTTAAAGCCCAATGTTATAACTTAACAGGCAGTTAACCCAGTTCCCCCATTTCTAAACTGAGGATACTATCAGTATCCATCTCAAGGCTTATTGAGCGGTTTCCATGAGCTAATAAGTATAATATACTTAGAACATATCTCATATATAGTAAGTGTTCAGTAAGTGCTAGCCATTACTTTTCTTATCATTATTACTTTGGGTATGTGGGCTGAATTTGATCTGTGTGTCTCCCAGTTTGCAATTTCTGCTTATTAAACCATGACAACTGAGATTCAAATCAGAAAGCACTTCACATGTGGTAAAACCAAGCATTACAGCATAGCCCCTGCATCTTGGGAAATGCCTCGCATCTCTTGCTTTGCCTTGCCTTACCTTTGCTCTTTGTTTCCTACTCCATTTCTGCTTCTACCTGGCTCTTGACCTCTGTGGTTATATCACCAATTTTCAACTCTGTTCTTGCTTTTTGCATTGAC
The DNA here is from genome assembly GCF_024610735.1 of Ursus americanus. NCBI lineage: Eukaryota > Metazoa > Chordata > Mammalia > Carnivora > Ursidae > Ursus > Ursus americanus. The sequence continues at coordinate 22,576,369 of NC_142143.1, read as the reverse complement.
AATGTTATTTTTCTTGGTTTGAACTTAATTTCCCCTAGATAAGGCTTACCACTCACCGTGACTTCTCATTCCCTTTGTCTATTACTATTCTTTATTGGCCTGGCCAGCTAAAACTCCCAGAAGAAACAAAGCTTAGAGAAGTTAAGCAATTTGACCAACCAGGATCGGAACCAGGTCCTAGGATTACAGTCAGGGATCCCCAAATTTCAGCCATACTGCGCTCAATCTTCATTTTGCTGAAGCAGAAATTTGAGTCTCAGGTGATTTTGAAGTTAGTTTATGAAAACAAACCCCTTAACTAGGAAGTCAACCTAATCCCAGGATTATATCTCAACAGGCCTTTGCTGTTCTCAGCTCATTTTGGAAGTGTGCAAAATTCCCATGAGGTAATAGAACCTTTTCTCTTTATGACAAATGGCCTTACAGTGAAGGATCTAATTTTAGTGAAAGCGAAAAACGCAGGTAGTTAGCTATCAGCAATAAAAATTAGCGCATCTCAACAAAATTAAGAGGACATTTATAAAACTCTGGAGATTTCATTCAACACCACCAATGGTCTACACACCGATCTCAGGGCCTACGCACAGTCACAAAATGATGGCCGGCCAGCTAAATCTGATGATTTGGGGGAGGAGGGAACATATCGTTAAAAGCATTTGTATGCTCATAAATACAACGTGGGTTCTCCAGTTGGCCTGAGCTATCAGCTCTCTTTTTTGGAGTTGGGGCTCTCTGGCCTGTTATATAGAATAAGTGAGTATGAAGACTTAAGTTTCTATACATAACATTTTGTATTCCCTCTTAGAAATGCTTATTAATTTTGCTACCTTACGGTTTAAACAGCACATAATAGCCACTTGAAATATTCCAACAAAATGCCTCTTTTCCACAAATCTATAAACTCATTTTAAAAAGTCATGACCCTGAAAGAATGTTTTCTGAGAATCAATGAAACATCTTGTCAGTTCAGATCTAGGCTCACTTCATATGTTTACCCAGCAGATGCCAGACAGTGCTAAGAACTTTCACACACATTTCATTTATTCTTCACAACAATCCAATGTGCTTTAATAATACCATTCCCATTTTACAGTCTTGGAAACTTTGGTGCAAAGAGGACTAGTTATTTGCCCAATATCACACCACTGGGAAGTGGTAGATTGGGAATTCAGACTTAAATTCGCGGTTCTTCATCATTTCATGCTGCCTATCATGGTGTGACTCAGCCCTCGGAGATAATTTCCAAAAAGAAAAAAGGAGCCTAGAAAGGCATCCATCCATTAAAAATGATTCCATTGTCCCTCTATGTACCTTGCCCTGACTGTGATGGAGGAGAGCATCAGTTGTTTGAAATATTCAATAACAATTCCTTGGATGGTAGTTCTAATTTTGGCTTCTTGTGGACCCTGTTTCTTCAGGCAATGAATAATTTGCATGGCAAGTTTACTTCTGAGCAAGATATTAGAGTTGAAACCAAGGACACTTAGAATAGTTTCATAGGAAAGCTGAGTTTCAGAACTGCATTAAAACTTGCTAAAAATTCTACATTGATGGTTCGCTATTGATTATATACTTAACCTTTTTATAAGTTTTCAAGTGTCTATTAAATCCTACTTCAACACAATAACCATTTATAGTTCTATAATGATAATGGCAAAACAATGACTTTTTAAAGTTCATTTGAAACTGTATTTTTTTGCCATTCCTTGGCCATTCTTGCTGCAAGTTTCTAAGAATATTAAAACAATGGGAGAGCCGGACCCAGGTTTTAATCTCATGTCATCAGACTGTTCCATCCACTATCCTCCTTGGTGCAGTCAACTAATAACCCTTCATACATTTTCCCTAATTATTTGAGAGTTTTCACTCCTATCTCACTGTCACTCTCTCCAGTACTAATTTATCACAGTTCTTGCTGAGTTCTGTAGATCAGAGCCTTGCCAGGTAGTAAATATTTTAGTCTTTGTGGACCAAGAGACAAAAACAAGAATATTATGTAGGTACTTATATAACGAAGCAGAAAACTCCTGCCCCATTCCACCCACCCTATTTGCCTAAGACTCTCATCATAGTCAGTTTCACCCTCTGCGCCAGTGGCCCGGATCTCAGAACACTCCTTCCCCCTGGAAAGCCCAGCCATTTCAGTTTGGGCAGCTGGCCAGAGGTGATTCTACCACTAGGTACCCTGCATTTGCCAAGCATGAGTCTTGAGCAGCAGTGAAGTATGGCCACCAAGCTGAATGGATTGGCACTGGGAGGGGAGGTAGACACAGAGCAGGAAAGCACCAGTTCATCTCCATGGCTCACAATGCTAGCCAGATCCAGTTGTGCCAGGGGCCATACAAAACCGTGCAGTGGGCCAGAATGGGCCAGATTGGGCCATGGTTTGCTGACCCTTGATGTAGATTATCATCCCAATACATTGGTCCTCAATCTCTGGACCTTTTTTCTTCTGATGATCTTGTCCTCACTCCACCTTTGACATTCATTCCCATGGTAATGTCTTCTCATCACCAAAAATTGCAACCACTCCCCAGAAATTCAATTTTAAGTTCCCCTTCTGTTATACCACCTATCTTTCCAGTGCATTCCCTCTACCCTCCAACTGCAACAATCCTTCAACCCATCAGCTTGGACAATCCAAAGGTCCTTACCTTCTTTTCACTGTATTTTAGTGTCTTCAGGTTTTTCCAATCTGGCTTAAAATTACTCCCTTCCACACAGCTCTAACTCTCTTGCCGTGTTCTGACTTCATCATCACACCTGGCAGAACCCCAGCCCTGCCTGAGTACCATTCTCTGCCTGCTCCATATCGCACATACACACACAGCTGAACAGAGCTAAAGAGAAACACAATCATACTGGCTGATTTCACTTTAAATTCATAACCTCTCCCCCCAAGTTGCCTTAGGGCTGTCTGGCAGCCCCATGTTCTTTCACTCTCCTCAGTTACTATTACGTGCCTCCTTCCTTTTCCTCCAAGTTCTAATATCTGCTCATTCTCAGTTGATAAACATGCTTCCTACTTTACTAAAAAAAAAATCAGAAGATATAATTCCCACAAGCTCACACCACTACAACTATCCACCCACTCACATATGTGCTCAGAAAATTTCTTTTGTCTCCTGAGTATGCTCTGCCCATGTTTCTCTCTAAGGCCAGACCATCCACTTGTACATGAAATCCTGTCTACTTTGCCTACTCAAAAACATCACTCCAGAAATTAGTTTCTCTGCTGCATCATCAACTTTTTCTCTTTACTGGGTCATTCTTGCAAATGTACAAGAATGCTGTCATTTTTCTTGGTTTCAGAAAGACCTCTTAACTCCACAAGTCCTAAAGCTACTTCCCCACTGCTCTGTCCATATTGATTTGTATCAATGCTTATTGGTAGTTTCTGGCTCCAATTTCCTCTCTTCCTAGTCTGTCTTCAACCCATTCAAATAAGGCTTCCCTTCCTGCACTCCACCAAAACTATTCTAGTCAAGGTCATTGGCTTCCAGATTGTTGAAGCCAAAGAGCCCAGTGAATATTACTCACCTTAGTTCCTCATCTTAATTGACCTTCCAGCAGCATTTGGTATAATTGATCATTCTGTCCTCCTTGAAACTCTTTCTTCACTTATGTTCCAGCAGACCACACCTTCCCAGTTTCTTCCCACCTCACTAATGTCTTTCTTACTCTTTATTGGTTCCTCATCTACCCAACCTCTAAACTCATAAGTGTCCAGGAGTCCTTAGACCATTTCTCCACCTGTACTCACTCTTTTGAAGATCTTATCAGACTTATGACTTTAAATACTATCTTTACACCAACAATATCCAAAGTTATATCTCTAGTATAGACCTCTTCCTTGACTTTAGACACATAAAACCAATTTTCTATTCATTCTCTTCTTGGGTTTCTAAAATGTGTCTCACATTTAACACTTGCAGGGGTCTTTCAATTCTAACAATAGTTATCTGGGTACCTTGATAAATTCTATTGCTGAAAAATAGCTAAAAGTCCTGAATTTAAATTTTTCTTAAAAATAATATCAAGGGGCGCCTGGGTGGCACAGTGGGTTCAATGTCCCACTCTTGCTTTTGGCTGAGGTCATGATCTCAGGATCCTGAGATCCAGCCCCGCCTCAGGTTCCATGTTCAGCAGAGTCTATTTAGGCCTCTCCCTCTCCCTCCGCCCCTCCCCCCCAATGCTCTCCCATGCTCGCTCTCTCTCTCTTAAATAAATAAATAAATAAATAAATAAATAAATAAATAAATAAAATTTTTTTAGAAGTATCAGTAATCAGATAACAAACTAAATTCAAAGACTGAGATAAAGCAGTATTTCTGAAAAATTAACAGAGCGCTGAAACTTCATTTAATGTTCAGGTACTTTGCCCAGTAGAGTAACTATAAAGTACAATATTAATGTTGATATAGTGCATGGAAAAGTTAAAAACAAAAACAAAAACCTAGGCCTACCCAAGATGAAAAATCTAAAAGGCAATCATTTCTCCATAAAACTGAAACCCCAAAAGACTACATCATCAGTTTATAGATGATATATCACCATATATATTAATATATGGGTTATATATAGTAGTGTAAATACTCTAACTTTGTTCTTGGCTGTCCTAGGTTCTCTGCATTTCATATAAAATTTAGGATCCACTTGTCAGTTTCTACCCCCCAAAATAACTAACCTGCTAGATTTTAATTGGGATTCCATTGAATCTATAGGTCAACTTGAGAACAGTTGCCTCTTAGAAATATTGTTATCCATAAACATAGCATAATTCTGCATCTACTTAAACATCTTTAATGTTTCTCAGCTACGTGCTTAATTTTTAAGTTTTCAGTGTAGAAGTTTTAAATCTCTTTTGGTAAATGTATTCTTCAGTATTTGATACTTTTAAAATTTAATGTAAATGATAATTTTTAGATTATTTTAATTTTGTATTGCTCTAATATAAAAATGTAATTGATTTTTGTATATTAATCTTTTATCCAGTAATCTTGCTAAATTCACTAGTTCTTGTAATTTGTTTGAACATTCCTTTGGATTTTCTGATCACATTTGCTTTTAACTTTAGTAATCCTACTAATTTGGCATTAGTCCTATGAAGAGTTCATCTCTACTCCAGTTTTTACTGTTGGTCTGCTGGGGAGAGATTAGAGTAATGTGAGATAGCAATGTGGTTGAAGAGCAACACAACAGACGAAAGATTCTTCTAGGTGAGGTCACTTTTTCTACTCTTTCTCATTTAGAATCCACTTCGAGGTTTGAAATCTTCTGGCATATTTAAAAAGTAGAATTTCCCAATACCGTCTCTGGAAATTATTCTGAAAATCTCCTTCATCTATCTTTTCCCTCTACTGTCTATTATGCTTGCATTCTGAGGACTCGCAGATTAAACCATCTCTTCTATCAACTTCTCTTTCTTTCACAGAATCAGGAATTACCTAGATGGCAATGAGGATATACTAAAAGACAAAAGTTATAAGATGATTTTCAGGTCTCCCTGAAGAAAAACATAGAGAAGTGAAAAAAGTTCAAGCTTTGGCATTCCAAGACTAAGGTTCAAATCTTCTCTCTTCCACTCACTAGATGAGTGACCTGAATGCACCTCATAGTGGAGATATTAGTTGCCTCCTCTCAGGGATGCTGTGAAAGTTCAACAAGACGACGCATATAAAGCACCTAGCCCAGCGTTTTGTATGCCAGAGACATTCAATAAGTACTAGTTCTATTGCCAGCCCTATTGTTTTGAGATATATCACACTTAACCGTTCCCAAGAAAACTTGAAATGTGAGTCATTGGAAGTTCATTTGAGATCTTATTAAGTATATTTCATTTTCTGCTATTTTTAGACTGTGACCACACCTCAAAATGTTATTAATTTCAGGAGGACTTAAAATTTGAATAATTTGCTATCACCTCAAAGAAGAGTGGTGATAGCAGCCGCTATAAATTCACATCATTCCGCTTCTGTTAGATCCGGGTACTTAACTGCATCCTAAATAGCTCCTTCCTATTCCTCGTAGCAGTTCTTTCAGACTGCCTCCATTCTTCTCAAGGCCTTAAAAACATCCCAGTCACATAACTCTCAGCATATCTGAAAAAAATAAAAGCTATCAGCCATGAAATTCTCGTGGAACTCCTCCCTCCCCACTTCATCATATCTGTGGCTCTTTACTTCTTCTGGCTTATTTTTCCTTCTCATTGCAAGAATATTTACCTCCTTCTTTCCAAGAAAATCCCTTCAATTGTATCCTTTACCTCATCTTCTTTATCTCCCCGCAAACTTACTCAATCATTTATTTCTTCCATATTTCACCCTCGATTTCTTCATCTGAACAGGGTCTTCCCCATGTCTTGCAAACAGACTGAGATTTTGGTCTTTGCCTAATTTCCCATTCTACATTAGCTCTTTGGGATTCTTTCATACTCTGGCCACTCTCTTCTTCTGGTAACTCTCCAATTCTCAGCTCTGGCTATGACTTCATTCATGAGCTCAAGATCAGTATTTCCCACTACTGCTCACTTGACATTTTTACCCAGCTATTCCACCCTAATTCAAATTCAAATAGGCCAAAATGGAATGTCATATTCTTCCATCCATTCACCCTCATTTGGGCTTGAGTCTAAGGAATACGAGGCCCTTTGTGCTGGGCTAGTGGAAAAGGGAGGAATTGGAACTGGGAGTCCTAGAACTATTGAAGTAAACTCAGCTATCAGGCCTAACCAAATGTGAAAGGGGAACAGCACTGGAATGGCATCTACAAGAAAAACTAATATAGTGGGAACAGGAGTCAGCAGGCTAGAACAATGTAGGAGTTAGGCAGTTGGGAATGTGTTGCTCCTGAGTCATCCTCCTGGTTGGGAATGCAGTTCCTGTCAATGGTTGAGGGTAAAAGGGAAGTAATAAAAAGTAATAAAAAGCTGGCAAAAGGTTATAGACTTTCAGTGCCCAGTTCAACAAAAAGGTTGGAGCTTATGGTAATTTTCCTTGGTCCAATGATAGAATTGGGTGCAAGGTAAAAAGTAAGACTGGTCCAGCAATTCTACTTCTGGGGATATATATCTGAAGGAAATAAAAACACTATCTCAAAGTGTTGCAGCATTATTCACAATAGCCAAGAAATAGAAATAACCTTACTGTCTGATGATAGATGAATGGATATGTGGTATATGTGGGTATACAATGGAATAATATCCAGCCATTAAAAAGAAGGAAACACTGACATTTGCAACAACACAGATGACTCTTGAAGGTATTATGTTAAGTGAAATAAGTCAGACAGACAGAAAGAAAAATACTGCATGGGCTCACTTATATGTGGAATCTAAAAAATCTAATAGAAACAGAAAGTTGAATGGTGGTTTCCAGGCCCTGGGGGGTCAGAGAAAATGAGGAGATGCTGATCAAAGAGTACAAACTTCTAGTTACAGGATTTTTTATAAGTTCTGGGGTTCTAATGCACAGCATGGTGACTATAGTTAACAATATTGTGTTGTGTATTTGAAATTTGCTAAGAGAATAGATCTTAAATATTTTCACCACAAAAAAAAAGAGAAAGTAACTATATGAGGTGATGAACGTGTCTACTAACCTCACTGTGGTTATCATTTCACAACACACACGTATCAAATCATCATGCTGTACACTTTATCTTACAAAATGTTATCCGTCAATTATACCTCGATCAATCTGGGGGGAGGGGGAGGAAGGTTGGGCTTGAATCATAAAGGGAAAAAATACAATAGCTATGGATGAAAGTTCCTTGGATGCCAGCCTTATGAAGTCCAGACTAATTGAGCCAAATGTATTCTCTCAACAGATCTTTATTGAGCACTTACTGTATGCAGAGAATTATAAGCTAGGGACTGGGGATGTAATTGTGAATAAAAAGAAATTAACTACACACAGTCCTTTCTCTCATAGACAGTCTAGAGAAAGTTATAAAATAATAAAGAGCTAATTACAATATGGAGGTGGGGGTAAGATGCCAAGCTGGGGAGTGCAGTTCATTGAGGAGCACCTAACCGAGAGTTACAGAATCAGTAAACAAGTGGTGAACATGTGTCAGGTTAGCTGCTAGCCCAGTGTCTTTGATCCCTTTTTGAATCCTCGGGAAATGTTCAGCTTTATGTAGCCCTCTTCCCTAAGATGGGACCCAGAAAACCTGCTACCCCAGCCTCTTTTATAGCGAAGGCACAGGTGTGCTCCCTGGGCTACACTGATCAGACTCATCTCTGAGAGGTTTTGATTTAGATCTGAGAAAGATGAATACAAAGTCCCCCCCAAGGGACCATTAGGCCTTCAAGGCACCCAAGCCTTAGCCGGTACACCGGCTGGAAAACCAGATTCCTGAATCAAGTTTAGCATCCCTGCTGGCAGCAGCTGCAGACCCGGTCAAGTCAGGTGCCAAAGTCAAGCCAACGCTCCAAAATTTTATAAGCCACGTAATAATCTTTTCTACTTAAAGGCAGATCTGGTTTCTACCACTTGCAACTAAAAACAAAACAAACAAACAAAAACCTAACCCTAACAAATATACAAGGCTTCCCGGGGAAGTGATATCTAAACTGAATGTGAAAGATGAAGCTGCTGTGATATATATTATGAAAGTTGTTAAAATAGTAAATCTGAAGTGTTCTCATTTATAAGAAGCTTTTTTTTCTTTTTTTAAAATCGTATCTTACAAGACGATGGTGGAGGTTAACTAACCTTATCGTGGTAATCATTTTGGAATATAGGTAAGTCAGAACATTGTGCTGTACGCCTGAAACTCATTCAGTGCTGTCTATCAATTATATCTCAAGAAAACTGGGAAACAAGAGGAATGAGGGTTAGCTAGGGAGTGAGGAGGAAAGGTGTTTGCAGCTGAAGAAATAAAGCCCAGGGAAGAGAGAAAGAGAATATGGGATTTTTAAGGGACTGAAGAAGTTCGGTGTCAGGGGAGATGGTGAGTCGTGAGAAATAAGACTGAACCGGTTAGTAGGGGCCCGGCCATGGAGGATCTCCCACACCAGGTGAAGAAGCCCCTTAGCAAAACTGACTCAGCAAATGAGCAGGAATGAGGTTATGGTTGTAGACCTCAACGGCAAGCACTAAGAGGCTGGGACCGACTTCACCATCCTCCTAGTCCTGTTCATTGCCTCCAGGAATGATGTCTTCCCCAAAGCTCCTTGGCCAAGGCTGAGTCTTATTACCTTCATCTCCAAAGAAGACATTGCAAAAAAGAGAAAATCCAGAGCAAGGTATCTATCACAAAATCTTTTCCAACATAGAGCAGCAAACCACCTATGAGAATTTCAGCCAGCAGAGGGGTCCAGCAGATGGACTTTCAGCCCAGCATGAAAGTGTTAAGAAAAACTTTGAATCATGTCATTTCCTCAATATCTGTTCCAGTGCTTTTGCCTGGGGAACCATATTCATTTTTCGTCTACCACACCTGCAGACCCATGTCTATTCCCAACGCAGTGAGCTGAACAGCACCAACCACAAGTGTCTATTTGTGAGTTGAAGACTAAAGACTGTCACAAATTCAGCCCCACTAACCTCAATGGTACTTGAAGACTTTAGATCAGTGTGTTCTCAGGATATTAATAGATATTCTTACAAAACGGTTCTAAGATCAAATAATATGGAGAAACACTTACTGAAGCAGAGTTTATATGCTGAGAGAATGTGTAATGGACACCAAACCCCCCAAGACGGAGCGAGGACATTCAGCATGTTCCGAATTCATTTGATTCTTACCTTGCCTGGGTCAGGATAGGTGACCCACGGAACCCATCCTTCTGTCATTCTTTCTCTTTAATATGAGCTGTAAGTCATGTAATGCTGAGTCTCAGAGCAGTTCTTACCTGAAGAGAAAAAAACTAACCAAAAAACATAACTCAGGTCATATCACTTAACCTGTAGCTTCCTACCTCACCCCAATGTTGTTTTCCTTTTTATGAGAAAGACCTAATTCCACCTATCTAATATTTTCCTTTTCGCTGAGGTTTTTTATTTCCTTTGTTTTTATTAGTTACTTCTTCCCTGTGGTGTTGCTCTCCCTCTGTCTTGGGGAAAAAGTTCCTTCATTAAGTTCCCCTAGAAAATCTACACTTCGCAGCATCCAATCAGATTTTCACATTCTAATTTGGGTCGCCCACATCTTCCAATTAAGATACACACGCTCAAATATAAACGAAGCCAGGACCTTGAGGGGCCAGGGGAGGTTTCTTAATGAGGTCATCTGTTTTAAAAGGCAGACACTGTGAATCAAAAATAAAGCTTGAGGACCAAAGATCAATTATAAATCAATGTGGGGTAGGCAGTAAAGAGAGAAATCTCAGACCCTGAATACGCTTCGGATCTGCAGTTTGAATGAAAAAGCTACTTCCTGATTCTGGCGGTCCCAGCATAAGGAAAGGAATCAGATTCCCCTTGTTGCCTGAGATTGTCAGACCCTAAACAGACATAAAGACATTGCAGGGCCTTCCACAATTGCCTACACCAGCAGTTCTCGGACTTTAACTAGCACCACAATCCCCCTAGCACCCAGATTGCTGGGTCTTACCCCAAGAATTTCAGATTCAGTAGCTCAAGCATTTCCATCCTGTTCCTAGGTGATATTGACAATGAGGACCACACTTTGAAAATCAGTCCTAGACAGTGGCGCAAAGCCCCTGCTGACAAGCCGCTTGCTCTTTTTCTCTTCTCTTTTTTTTAAACAGGTGAAAGGCTTGATAGCAAATGCTAGAGAGCGGACATTGGGGTCAGAGAGATGCTGGCTTCATTCCCAGATATGCCACTCACTATCTGAGATCCTGAAACCATTTATTTATCCTAGGTACCCCAATTATCCCATGTGCACAATGAGGGGAGAGTAGCCCCCACCACATAAACTGTTGTGAAGACTGAGGGGGACAAAGCTCTCAACAGAGGCTCTGGTTCGCAGTACAGCACTCAATAAATGGTGACCACACGAGTATTGTTTTGTCGATTTTCAAAAAACCCTGGTGATATCCTGCCCCTAAACTCCAAGTACTAAGCAAATAGAGTCTGGGTGTTTTAGCATTTATCAAAAACCCCATGGACATCTGAAATCACCAGTCCTGCAGGATGCAAACCAAGAATTATTATAGCGCTCATCCCCAAAGACCCGAGGTGGTGGTGGTTGTTTTCAGATTCTTTTTTGACAGAGAAATATATTCTCCAATCTCTTTTGCCTTCAGATGGTTTCCACCCACAGGAGTTGGAATTTGGGGCCTCAGTCAAAAAATTCCAGAAGGGTTTCCTTACCCTTTACTAATTGTAAAACAAGTAATGAGTCCTATATTCCTTGGGCAACTTCAGGTCTCAGTGTAAATACAGATCCTCTGGTTCCTTCTCCCTGGTCTACTCCATTCCCTCCGCAGGCTTTGTTAGAAATCCCTGCCGTGTGCCTACACGGAGCCTTGCAACCTTACCTCTTGATATTTTAGACATTTGTAATCATTTCAAGCATTATTTGTAATAATTTGCTTAAAGTTTGTTTGCTCTCATCTAACACACTTTTCAAGAGAGAATTATGTCTACTAAGTTCCCCACTATACCCCCTAGAATAGAACCTGGCAGGTAGAAAGCCCATAGTCAATATTTGATGAGGGTCAGACCAAATAACCAAATTCCCAAGAAGTGTGAACAGCAGAGTGAGAAAGGCAATTTATTTTGTGTGTGTGTGCCTATTCTAATCAGCATACTTCAGGAATATATTTGACAAAGAAAAATAAGACATAACTCTTCCAACGTGCTTTTGATGATTGGGTATTGGAATTTCCCACTAAACTAAGGACTTTATTAACCCAGTTTAATAGTCCAAATCAAGGACCTCTAATACAGGAATTTCTCTTTTATTTCTTCTTTATTAGAAAGAATTGGGCTTTTGAGTATTATACACATTAGAAAGTCAAATAGTGGAAAGGCATCTACATAGTACTTGGCAAATTCATTCAACTGAGTTTTGGTTTTTTGTTTTTTGGGTTTTTTTCTGCTGAAAACACTGGTCTTTTTCTTTATTACTTTGCTTGGTATATTCCTTCCAATATGGATATAAATGTAAATGCATTTCTGTGACTGTGCTTTTCTTTTCTCATTTTAAATTACCTCTCCACTTCACCATAAATTGTATATTTGGAGCTCCATTTGTGGCCAAAATGCAATTGTTTAATTGTGCAATATGTAATTTGTAATATAATTATGTTGGCCAAATTATTTCCTGGGCTGCTCAATTACTGTGATTACATTTGTTAAGTTTACAAGCCACATGCTGTTATTCTCCTTTCCCTCTGGCTGGTAAATAGTTTTATTTCGCTTTTAGTTCTTGGGTTCAGGGCTTCAAGTGGGTGTCATAAGGGGGAGTGAAATTTGATATCTTGTTTTCTACCATTACAGCCCCACTTGTGTTAATGAAGATGGAAGCTGAAGCTGAAAACCACAAACGACTTTTACTATTATGCATCCACTCAACACTTAGAAAGAGAGATTGATGATAGCACGTTTCAAATTCATCTTCCAGAACATTCCATCTCATATGGGGAAAATGGCTAACATTTATTGAGTGTTTTCTAGGCACCAGGCACTAGACTAAGCACTTTACATACATTTAAATGTTCATCTTTGGAACAGACTTGTGAGGTCAATGCCATGATTCTCACTGTGTCTTAGCCTAGGTTCCCCAAAAAGCAGAACCAATGATGAGGGCTGGTGTGCAGGCAGTTTAATTTGGGAAGTGAACAAGGAAAAGGAGAGAGGATTAGAGAGAGTGAAACAAGGGAGTATGGGAAGCCAACACAGTGCTGTATTATCTGGATGATTTACTCGGCGGGCAACTGGGGTTCTCACCGGTGAGGGAGGCTCGGAGGAGCTGTGCAGAAAACGTCCTAGAATTATCTGTCTGAGACTCTGTGGAGGGAAATATTTTCTTCCTGGATTCTGTCCCTCTGGGTCGAGTTGTCCTGTAGGGTATTGGCATCCTGGCACTTCCAGGGCGCCAATGCCTGAGAGTAGTGAGTCCTGCGGGAGCCCCATGCGGCCGTAGCAGAGAAGCTCTGGGGCAAACTGTAAGCTCGGCCTGGGGCAGTCAATGCGTTTGCCTCTAGAGTAAGATGGTAGGCAAGACGGACCGGGGCACCAGAGGTGTTCTATGCACACTGTTCTTCTTTCTTCCTTTTTAAATTTTTTAAAATATTTATTTATTTATTTTTAGAGAGAGAGAGCATGAGCGGAGGGGATGGGCAGAGGGAGAGGGAGAGAGAGAATCCTGAGCAGACTCCCCACTGACACGGGGCTTGATCCCACAACCCTGAGATCGTGACCTGGGCCAAAATCAAGAGTCAGAGGCTTAACTGACTGGACCAACCAGGGGCCCTTCTTTCTTTCTTTCTTTCTTTCTTTCTTTCTTTCTTTCTTTCTTTCTTTCTCTTTTTCATACTTCAAAAATCTTTCATTAAAATTTCTATAATTCACCAACACTTTTTTACAGTTTTATTGAGGAATAAGTAATTCACAAAAAGAAACCACTCATATTTAATATACATAATTTGATAACTTCGGATACATGCCTGACCCCATGATATCATCACCACAATCAATATAATAAACATATCCATCACCTCGAATGTTCCCTACGTCCCTTTGCTTTTTTCTTGTTTTTGTCTAAGAACACTTAAGATCTACCTTCTTAACAAATTTTTGAGTGCACATCACCACATTGTTAACTATAGACACCATGTTGCACAGCAGATCTCTGAACTTATTCATCTTGTGTGACTGTAATTTTATACCCATTGAACAACTCCCCATTCCATCCCACATCTTTCTGCTGGCAACCGCCATTCTATTTTCTGCTTCTATCATTTTGACTCTTACAGATACCTCATATAATTAGAATCATGAAGTATTTGTCCTTCTGTAACTGACTTATTTCACTTAGCATATCTTCAATATCCGTTCATGTTGTTGCAAATGAACCATTCTTGCATCCTAGGGATAAATCCCACTTGATCATGGTGTATGATCCTTTTAATATGCTGCTGAATTCAATTTGCATGTATTTTGTTGAGGAGTTTTGCATCCATGCTCATCAGGGAAATTGGTCTATAATTTTCTTTTCCTGCACTGTTTTGCCCTGCCTTTGGTGTCATACTCATTTTCAAATAAGAAAACTGAGGCCTCAGAGAGGTTGCTCAAGGATGTAGATAGAGCTAGTATCTGGCAGAGTTCACAGTCTTGTACTCAAGATTTCAGCCTGTATTAGTTTCCTAGGGCTTCTGTAACAAATCATCACAAACCAAGTGGTTTAAAACAACAGAAATTTGTTCTGTCACAGTTCTGAAGGATTGAAGTCTGAAACCAAGGTGCCAGCATGGACATGCTTCCTCTGAAGCCTCCAGGGAAGCATTCTCTCATTGTTTATAGTAACTGCTGTACTCCTTGGCATCCCATGGTTTTTTGGAAGCTTCATTCCAATTTCTGCCTCCATCTTCACATGATCATCTTCCCCTTATGTCTGTGTGTCTGTGTCCAAATTCCTGTCTTACTATAAAGGCACCAGTATCATTAGATATAGAAACTACCCTAATCCAGTATGACCTCACCTTAAGGTGATGACACCTGCTTGGACATTGATTAAATTATTTGGAACTATTTCCAAAGAAGGCCTATTTATAGATTCTAGGTAGACATATCCTTTTAGGGGGATATTATTCAACCCAGTACACAAGCCCAGCTCCTCTCCTTTGAAAATGTTCTTTTTAATTTTTTAAAATATTTTTAAAATATATTTTTCAATAATTGAACATTGGAAATGTCTGAATACCCATCTCCTAGAGGAGTCATGTGTTTCTTGTTCTCTTTTAAAGAAGGCTTTGTATTTTATCTGCCTCCAAATTTCTCAGATATCTCTCCAAAAAGATGAGAGCTTACCGGCCAATCAGAAATCTTTGTAACAGACCATGTTTTAGTGTTAATCCAGTCCCAGCCAGAGTTCACCTTGAACCCATGCTGTTGCAAGGGTGGTTGAAGCCACTACCTAGGACAGATGGGCAGGCATTGGAGAAATGCCCAGACCCTTACACTGGATTCATCAATTTGAGCAAATTATTTTTTGTTAGGTTCTGGTAAGTTTGGCAGCTTTAAGAAATTGACAGGAGTTCTACTAGCATTGTTAATTATGTCAGATTTGATCATGTTGAGTTTGACCAAGTTTCTATCCCGGTTGAATGAAATAGATCAGCATTAAAAATATCTTATGCAGCTATGATTATATATTGTCCCTTGGCCCTTGCATACTTACATTTAATATACTCCTGTTGAGATAGTATGGACAGTACCTCTGTTGAGACATTATTATTCCAATCATATCAGGAAACTGAAACTTCAAAATGACAAGATATGTATACAAGGTCACAGTCAATAAGTGGTAAATCTGAGGATTTAAAACCAGGTTCTTATGGCTCTAGAACATGCAATGTTCTCCAATATCAAGCTGCTTTTGACCTGATCCACAGCCATCAAATGTCTTCAAGCATGTCACCTAGGGATCACTATTTCTTACTTTTTTTTTTTAAACATTTTATGTATTTATTTGACACAGAGAGAACACAAGAGAGAGAGAGAGAACACAAGCAGGGGGAGTGGGAGAAGGAGAAGAAAGCTCCCCGCTGAGCAGAGAGCCCGATGCGGGGCTCGATCCCAGGATCCCAGGATCATGACCTGAGCAGAAGGCAGATGTTTAACAACCGAGCCACCCAGGCACCCTGTTTCTTACTTTCAATACATTTATATAAAAATATATAGAAAATTATGAACCAATATAATGCCAGCTTTCAACCATCATTGAGTCTCCCTCTATGTTCCAAGCACCTTGTACAAATGAGGTTGAAAATAGTTTCCCAGGTGTAATGAAATTTAAAGGCAGGGAGTCTATATATGTGGAATTTAAGAAACAAAACAGAGGAGCATAGAGGCAGGGAGGGAAAAATAAAACAAGACAAAATCAGAGAGGGAGACAAACCATAAGAGACTCTTAACCACAGGAAACAAACAGAGGGTTGCTGGAGGGGAGGTTGGGGGGTGTAACTGGGTGATGGACATTAAGGAGGGCACTTGAAGTAATGAGCATTAGGTGTTGTATGCGACTGATGAATCACTAAATTCTACCTCTGAAACTAATAATACAGTATATGTTAACTAAATTGCATTTAAATAAAAAAAATTTTTAAAAGTCAGGGAAATTAAATTACTCACCCAAGTAGATCACAAAGGTGACAAATACTAGATAAGAATTCAACTCAACTCTTGGGGCACCTGGGTGGCTCAGTTGTTAAGCATCTGCCTTTGCCCCCTGCTTGTGCACATGTTCCATCTTTCTCTCTCGCTATCTCTGTCAAATAAATTTAAAAAATATTAAAAAAAAAAAAAGAATTCAACTCAACTCTTACTCTAAAACCTGTTCTCTCAACTACTTCATATATTGCTTCTCAATATTAAAGCTTTAAACAAACAACCTAGGAGCTCTAAGTCAGGGTTCATTTTGCGTAGAGGGATTGGAGAGGACTTCGTGCAGAGCTGGCATTGGAGACAAGTCTTAAAGCATGAGGAGACTTATGCTAGCCGCTGAAGGGTAAGATGAACCTGAATACTTACTTATCCGTTCAGTCAATATGTATTTTATGGACCATATGGTCTGTATCAGGCACCATGATGATGACTCAATGAACATGGTAGTCATGCTCTCGCCCTTGTGCTGCTTGAAGCCCACTGGGAGAGCAGACAAGACCCGAACACACACACCAATAACTGAACTCATGGAAAATCCTGGGAGCGCTATATAGGACACAAAATCTATTGTGGAAAGAGGACAAGAGGGGAATCTCACTTAATGAGGGTCAGGGAAGTCTTCTCTGGGGAAGTGAAATAAAAACTGACCCCTACATGTGGGGAAGAATCAACCCTCCAGAGCAGCAGAAAGATGATTCCAATCAGAGGAGTCTGCAGAGCTCTGAGGTAAAGAAAGAAATTCAGTGTGAAGGATCCTGACATGTGATGGGGAAAGAAACCTGACAGGAGCTGGGAGACGATTGGGAGCCTGACCTCACAGGGCATCTTAGGCCTTGCTCGGGAATTTCAATTTCATTCAAAGGACAGTGGGAAGCCATTAAAATGTTTCACCAGAGGAGTGAAATTCTCCAATTTATGTTGCTATGTCTATCTGGCCACTCTGTGGAGAACAGATACGGGAAGACCAATTAAGAAGCTACAGCTGTAACCCAAGCAAGAGCTACTGGTGGGTGGTCACTGTGGTGGCTGTGGAAATGGCAAGGAGGAGAGAGAGATAACATGAAGATAGAGTCGAGAGTTTCTGCTGACAGACTGGATAAGGCAGGAGGAGACAAAGAAAAGGGAACACAATCAAGGTTGACTCCAGCTTTCTTGCTTATACAACTGAGTGCGTATGGGGGTGGAAGATTGCTATTTACCTAGATGGGGAAGACTGCAGTGGGGATGGGGTGGAGAGAGGTGTGTGGCAAATGCTGAGGGGTGAGGAGAATGAAGAGATCTGCTATACCTGATGAACAATTACCTGGTTGTAAAATGACATGCTACCCAGAAGCTGGAAGCCAATGACTTTTACTGAATGAAAACAGGTCATAACAGTGTTTGTCAAACCAGAAAAATAGCTGAGAGATTCATATCTTGCACCAACTTCCCATTCCACTTCCAAGTCCGCCTCACCCATCTCAGGCATCCATTTGGCATGCTTTCCTTGGGTGTCCACCAAGAATGATGCTGGAATCAATTCTGCAGATAAAATGTAAGGCAAATAATAACAATGCAATGAATTCAAATCCTGTGTGGTAGGTGAACATGTTTGACGGTCAAGAGGGAAAACCAGAAGAAGCAGGAATACCTTCCCAAGGGAGACGAGAATGATGAAAGAAAGCTTTCTGCAGGCAGTGGCCCATGTACTGGCCTTGAATACAAGTCAGAACTGACCACAGTGAGAGAACACGGATCAGCATTCCAGGCAAAGGGAAGATAAGGACAAAAGATGGAGACACAGCAGTGCCTGGCATATTTAGAGGACAGCGCATGTGGTTCTAAGAGCTAAGAGAGGGAGGGATTTGGGATGAAAAAGGTAATGTGTTTAGGGTGAGGTTGTAAGAAACTACTGAGCACCATACTAGTCATACGACCTGTAATTAACACAGCGTAGCAGCGCACATGCACGTACAGACATACATCCTATCATTCTCTGTCTCTGTCTCTGTCTCTGTCTCTCCTACACACACACACACACACACACACAGAGTCCTGTAATGCTGTTTCTCTTTTTAATGCTGCAAATTCCTCCAAATCTGTACCTGGAGACAGGAAAAGTAAGGGAAAGAAAGGTTATGCGGGTAGATTGTTCCTGAATGCAGCTAAAGATAGTTCTGAACAGGTGGATCTCAGTGACAGCAGCTTTTGCAATTCAGAGCATAATTTCTTTCCCATTTTCATCAAAACCACACCGCCAACATTCTTCACCCCTTCCAATCATCCTAACATCATTGCCAGATTCATCTTCTGGGGAAAATCAAGTGTATATCACATCATTCCCCTCTTACGAATCTTTCCCTAGTTTTCTAGGAGCTCCTGCTGTTCTCAATAACTACAGAGCTCACCGAGGGTAAATTGCTATAAGGGGGGAAATCCCTCTTAAAATTTTAAGAGACAATAGAAATATACAAGGAAGGGAATGGAGTGAACATGTTCACCTGGGTATGACTCACACGGCATTCATAGATAAGAACACGTTTGATAGTTTCTGTCCTAGTGAGTTGGGATGTCGTCTTGGAAGAGAATTGTCTATCAATACTATCATTTAATATGTTTGTTCTTTGGGAAGATGGTATGTGGGAGGCAGCCTGAAACAGGTGGTTGTACTATATTTATACCTTTCTGCTGTTGTTCCTTCATAATCAAAAGTGACACTACCGGTGATAACTGCTATCTTCTGGTGCAGGTGTGAGTGAAAAGACAGATTTGAAGCCAGCAGTCCCCATGCATGGCACCTGTCCATAAAATGAAACTGTGAGCTGTGGCTCTTACAGCAACACTGTCCAGGAGAACTTTCTGCAACGGCGGAGGTGTGCTGTATCGGCACTGACCCCTGGATACATGAGCCACATGTAGTAATTGAACACTTGAATTGCGACTAGTGCAACTGAGGAACTGACTTGTTTATTTCATTTAATTTTAACGAAGTTAAATTTGAACAGCACACTTCCGGACCTACGAACGTCCCCTTTTCTAATCCTGGCTCTCCTCTTCGCGTGGGTGCTTTGGTGGGAGGTTGTATTTGTTTCCTGAGACTGCTCTCACGAATTCCCACAAACCGGGCAGCGTAAAACAACAAAAATTTATTCTCCTACTGTTAGAGAGGCCAGAAGTCCAAAATCAAGTTGTCAGGATTGGTTCCTTCTGGAGAGTCAGAGGGAAAATCTGTTGCAGGCCTGTCTCCTAGCTTCTGGTGGCTGGCAGGAGTCCTTGATGTTCCTTGGCTTGTAGCCGCAGCCCTCCAGTCTCTGCTTCTGCTTCACATCACCGCCTTCTCTGTTTCCAATCCCCCTCTCTTTTCTCTTCCAAGGGCACTGGTGTTGGATTTAGGGTCCATCCTAAATCCACAATGATTTCAGCTCAAGGTCTTTAATTATGTGTGCAAAGACTATTTCCAAATAAGGTCCCATTCACAGGAACCAGGGGTTAGAACTTGGACATGACTCTTTGGGCGGTCACAATCCAACCCACGACAGCAGTATTCCAGCACCTTCTTCTGCAGGCAGGCCGTCCCACAGTGTGCTTTCACCGGGGCACAAATTACCTTCCCAAACAGCAATTTGCATGCTTACTTTCATGACACCCAAAGCCACCGACATGCCTCTTTCCCCCAACCCAGCCCCTCCTCCTGTTACAGCTTTAGTGCCCTGAGCCATTTGACTCCTTTACATTTAGCCAGTTACTAACATTTTCAGGTGCTTTCCAATATTAAGGGTGATTCCTTCCTTGGAGCCAGACCAACCTTTGTTCTTTAAAAAGCAGCAGAACAGAAGTCTCAGGACACCATGAGAGCCTTCCTTCAAAGGATTTCTCTACTGCCCTTTTTGGGTCTTTTACTTAAAAAATATTAATATACAGCTTTGTTTCAGCCATCTGCAGATGACATTTCTTCTTTTCTCAGGTGTATGAGGACATATGGATACTTCCTGCCACTTTTTGAGGGGAAGAGCAGCTACAGAAACTGGGAAACTCTCTGGCTTCAGGGAAGAGCGTGCCCTGACCTCATTCCCACATCCCTTGGGGTAGAATTGATTGGTGGGGGGAGATCCGGCACAACCCCATCATCTCATCTGAGGTGGGTTTCACAGGCCAATTGGCTCTGTTCTTCGTAACGACTCTATATTTAGCAAGCTGGCACAATTTTTAGACAGAGATTTCTCACAAGAACTTGGCAAACATTCCATGTTTCCTTTGCTGCAATATGTAGAATTGATATTTCTGACAAAATTGCTCACATATCTTCGTGTAACTTGTTTAGTGGTTGTACGTTGTTGATTCTATTTTTTTCCCGAAGGAAAAGGAAAAACTGATTTATGATATGGTGTTGGAGGCTGGGGAGGGAAATTTAGCCACAGGACTCCTGGAAAACCAACGCCCCACAAGTCCTCCTTCAGGGGGCCTCTTATGCCCACACCTTCCCCTCTAGCCTCCTACCCATGTTGGAATCATAACCACATTACCTACCAGTAACACGGGAACTGGGGTACCCTTACTAGCCTCCTGCACAGAGGTTCCACCTTTTGACTCATTCTGTACCACCCCATCAACTTCATCTTCTCAAATGCAGAGGCATTTAAATATTAGCATCTGGGTGAGAGGGAGGTCCTTAGTGAAAACTGATATTTTTTCTGCACTTCACTTTTATACCTGAAATACTTAAGTATTTTTAAATTAAATTGGTAAATATTACAATGAGTCTCAAATATAATTTTTAGAAACTAAAGCCACTCCCTCACATGTAATTAAAAGATCAAATGAATTTTTAAAAACCTATTTGTTTAAAATAATTTTTAAAAATGTCGTTCCCCCACGTTCCAAATGTTTTGCCCCACATTATTTTCCTAGTCTGTGAAATACTGGATTGTAGATTTTTTTTAATGTCTCATATCAGATTAAGATGACTAGCATGAAACTAAATTTAATACTTAAAACATGTAAATATAATTTAACAACTAGGAAAGAAGAGCTAAGAAAGAAAAAATAAATATACCAATAAAAAGCGGTCCCCTAGTAAAAAATAATAAACTACGTTGTAGTTAAAAAGAAAAAGATCCTGTAGTCTCCTTTTCTGCTTCCATTACGACTTCATCTGTCATTTCTACCCCATACAGATCATATTATTCTGTGTTATTACCAAAACCAGCTATCATTTGTTGAGTGTCAATGACTTTATATATATTGCTTACTCTTCAAAACCATTCTATGCAATGAGTGTTATTTTTCCCATTTTACAGATAAGAAAACTAAGGCTTAGAAATGTAGAGAGGCTTTTTTCCCCCAAATCACACAATTGCCAAGTAGCAGGGCAGGGTTCGGAATCCATATTTGTTTGACCTCAAAATCCACATTCTTAACCAAAGCACAGTGCCCTGCACAATCATAATTTTCAAAATCCAGTAGACATTCTTAGGTGCAGCCAGGTATAATCACTGTCCTCGCCTGCCTCCTGCTTTGGAGGATCCTCTCTTGAGAATTTTATGAATATTGAATAAACTGTACTCCCTTGAAAGTCAATGGCCAGGGTTTTGTTTGCTATTACTCCAAAACAAATTACAGGTATCCCTCCCTTTTCCAAAGTGTGCATTATGCCACTTTGCTTTTACAAAAGACCTACATTAGTTTGGTAAAGTCTTTTTTTTTTTTTTTTTTGTAAAAGTGAAAATCCTTTTCAGATTTCTTTCAGTTAGCAAAAACCAGGTACTAATGTAGGTCTTTCATAAAAGTGAAATGGCATAATGTAAACTCAGCTTTGTGCCATTTTGGGGCTTACTAAAGTTTTCAGAGGGATGCTCTACTTTCAGGTAGCAGGGAAAACCTGTGCTCCAAAACCTACCAGCTTCAAACCACCATCTTAATATGCTCCAAAATTCTGCGTCAGAAATTCAGACAGGACACAGAGGCATGGCTTATCTCTGCTCCATGGCTTGTCTCTGCTCCAGGATATTTAGGTCTTAGCTGGAAAGACTCAAAAGTGGGAATGACTCTATGGCTGGGGGATAGAATCATCTGAAAGTGCAACTCTATTTGCAGACTGGCTTACTAACAAGGCTGCCCAGTGATGCTCTGTCAGCTGGGGATTTAGCTGGGACTATTGGCCAGATCCCCTACTCATGGCCTCTTCAGCATGGCTGTATCTGAGTAGTGGAACTTCTTACATGACGACTGGCCTCCCCAAGAATGAACATCTCAAGAGAATTAGGCAGAAGCTGCATGGTCTTCTCTAACCTAGCCTCTGATGTCAGAGTCACCTTCCACTGCATTCTCTTGGTTAATAGGTAGTCTCCCAGGCCAGCTCAATTCAAAGAGAGAAAACATAGACACCCCCTCTTGATTGAAGGGGTGTCACAGAA
Organism: Ursus americanus; assembly: GCF_024610735.1. Classification (NCBI taxonomy): domain Eukaryota; kingdom Metazoa; phylum Chordata; class Mammalia; order Carnivora; family Ursidae; genus Ursus; species Ursus americanus. The sequence goes on along the minus strand of NC_142143.1, from coordinate 22,553,673 downwards.
TTTGCTGGCATGTTTTGAAATCACTGCATCAGTGTTAGCATAATGAAAGGACTATTTCGGTGAGAGCTGAACACTTATTTCTGGAACTCAAGTATTGGAAAGGACATTTATATAGATGTTGAAGTCACCGTGATGATGATAGTATTTGGAGAAAAAGGAAGCCTGTGAACCAGTTGCCAGAGGCGTCAGAAGAGGAACATGAACGAGTTCCTGGGTTGGGGGTGGTGTAGGGGGAGTGTACATGGCAGTGACATGCAGGGGTAGAGGATGTCTTAGCCAGATGGTAGTTATTATCAGGCATAATCAGGTATAATCACAATCTGTTTCCTCTTGCCTCCTCAAAAGAGGAGGGTTTTTTCTCATAATAGCAGAGAATTAATGACCTACCAAGGCAATGGGCTTCTAAGGTAATGGCATCCATACCACTGATCCCTGTGATATTTGGAGAATGGAGAATGACCGTTCCCTCAAAAAGCTGCAACAGACTCAGTGCCCTCTGGGGAGAGCCAGGGTTCCAGCCAGGCAGAGACAATGGAATCCAGGTTCCAGAGGTTCTAATAACATGAGTGAGGAGGAAAGACAGCAGCAGAAGAGTCACTGAAAATAAAATTTCACAATGTTTATGGTGCAAATAAAAGCAAAACACACATAGAATTAAACCAAAGGGACATTTATTGCTATCTAACAAGAAGTTTAGACAGAGGTTGTTCCTGACTTCCTTCGATTCTACCAATCTGCTATCTACCACGTGTAGCAATGTCTCCCTCGGGGTGCAAATATGTCTGTCCCAACTCTAAGTGGCACATCCTTAGATATTAGCATTTACACTTGAAGCAAAGTAGAAAGAAGCAAAAAGAACCTTCTTCTCACCTGCTTATTTTTTTTAATGAAAAAGAGAAGCTTTTTCAGAAACCTTCAGCTGATTTCCCTTAAATCCCATTGTCACACTTTCATCCCTACATCAATCATTGGCATAGAGGAAGGATAGTCATGGCTGAAACCAATCATGATTCTTCCATTACACTGGGCACACTACTACCCAAACAACAAAATCATGTCTGCAAGGAGAAGACAATGGCTGCTGGGAAGGCAAGCTTTAAAAGTCATCATGTTAAGGTATAGAGCTTCAAGTAATGTGGACGTAGGAACGTCAAGACAGCAAGAGACTTGGGAAGGCTTCAGTTGAATTCAGCTGTAAAAAGAAGAGTATGAATTCGCTAATCTCCAAGGTCCTCCCCAAAGCTGTGAGACTAATATTCTACCCACAACATTTATCACACTCATGCCTTTTCTCTTAATATGGCTATTTTCTCATATTTTATCCTCCCAACTGATCACTGGCACATTGATAGCAGAGATCTTGTTTGCTTTGTCTTTATGTTCTGTATGGACAGTAAATATTTGAGAATGGAAGCAATGCCCAGCACTCCTCAAAGCTATGTGGCTTTCTTTGTGAGACCAATCTGCTTTCCCTCAGTAGTCCCCCAAAATGAGAGATGACAAGAAAAGGTGATCATTGTTCCCTACTTATTGAGCACCCACCACGTGCTTCCTACTATTGTGGAATCTGAGAAAAATGTAAGAGCCATTGGCATAAATACCGCTTGAAGAGAACAGGCAAGCGCATGGAACCCCATGTTGCATCTTTAAACAGGAACAGCTGTGATTCCTTCACTGTATTCCAGAGAGAGGTATCCAGACAATGGCCTGGACACATTGGAACAGAGATTTTTCTCTCTGTGGATTGAGCTGTAAAGAGCTAGTGGAAAACTGAGAGAAGGTGATTGACAGAGAGAGCAACAATGGAAGAGGGTGGGAGACAGGAGAAGCTGGAATGCCTTCTTTTTTTTCTCTTTTGAGGTATAAAAATCACAAATTTAATTATCATTTGGACATAGCTTAACTGTCATTATTCAAGAGATTTTTCAGTTATGGGTTCATGATTTTAAAAAATTGTTGGAGCTTTTTTCTACTTGGCTGGTTTCCTATGAGATTCAAACAGACAGAAGTGATCAGATAGAGTAAATGCTTGTTACAGGAGAGAATACATGTACTTTTAAACTTGACTCAGAGTGTTTGAGACTTAATATTACAGTTTCTACATAGTATGAGCACAGTTGGACAGAGATTATAGAACGTTATAGTCACAAAGTCAGAAAGGGCCCTAAAGATCATTGACTCCCACCACCCCTCCCAGTGTTGCATTCCCTCTGCAAGCAACCTAGCCACGCCATCATCCAATGGAACTTGTGCATCTCCAGCGACGCAAAGCTCCCATCTCTCAAGGCAACCTGTCTATCCATGGGGCCCCATAACACTAAAGAAGTCTTTTTCATATTAAGTATATGACTCTATGAAGCTGCCATCCAGCTGGTTTGTTAAACTCCTGTGCAAGTTTAATCCTTCTTCCTCAATAGTCCTTCGGTATGGGAAAATAGGAACGTGATCCTTCTGAATCCTTCTACTCTCATGGTCACTTGACGTAAAGGGTTTCTTTCTGTGTTCCTCTTAACGTACAGTGCCTGCAAATGCTCAAAATTCTTCTGTGAGAAAATAAGACCAGATTTTATTCTCTTGCATCTGAAATATTCCATGCTTGTAGTTGCTATATTGACAAGAATACAATTTGTAGCATTATCAAATGCAACATTATTTTGTCTCCTACCTTCTCTTTAAAATGCAATCAGATGTGGTAAAAAAAAAAAAGAAGCATGATATTTTTCTTATTCTTAAGTAACAGAGATTCCTAAGACCACTTTAAGTAATAAACATAGACTCCATTCGGTAATTAAAATGCCCACGTAATCAAAACCATCAACTTGATCTAACTGTTGTATCTTTTCTACTTCTTCAGCTTGGGTCAGCTTCAGGCTGGAAGCCTGCAAGCAGCGGGAAAAGGGAGGGGATTTCATATGCTTGCGGTGGGTGGTGGGTGGCTTCTCATCTGTTTCTGCACCTGCTAGCTAATGTCTGTCCTTTCCAGAGTTAGAGTGAGTAAGATGAAAGAAAAAGTATTGAATCATAAACCTGGCTTTGCTGTCTCTGGGTTTGGCAGATGTTGAAAGCTTTCTCTTTTCTTTTGTGGGTGTTTTTGTGTACTTTAGGTGAGAATTCCATCCCTGAAGACTATTGTCCTGAAAACCTCTGGGCTTTCTCACAAATATTTCTACTTCAGCGTATTGTCTCAACGATCACTGTTTGAGCCATTTCCCGGAACCCGGCAGTCTCCTCCACGTTCCTGCTGCTGAGGTCCTTCCTCTCTTCCAGGTAGACAGATTACACAGGATTCAAGGGAGCCTCACAGCAGTTCTCTTTTCTGTCGGGCCCACCTATGGGCCACTCCTCATCTCTACAAACTGTAGGTGCATCAACAAGTCTTAGGCAGCCACCTCTAGCGTCAGGTATGAGTCAGCGCCAACCTCTCCCCACCCCCACCCCCACCCCCGACTAACAGTTGCAATGAGTGTACACAGTTCTCCAAATGCCTTCCTGGAAACTCCCCTCAGCAGGCTGGACGTAAAGGTTACAGCTTTTGCCAAAAACTGTCCTGCCCACATTTACCCCCACTCCACATTCTGATCCAGTCTACAGCTATTTCCTTTGCAATTCTACCTACATTGACTTGTCTAGCCCTCATTTCGGTCTCAAATATCTATGATTTTGGAGTCCAAGATGGAACTAAGGCAAGAAGAGTCTCATTCTAACCTGTTATTTCAAATTCATAAACATGTAGCATGAGCTCTTCTTAGCCATCTTACTCTTTCAAGTCACACTGAATATGTTCTTCCCTCTCATCCCTGTGGTGGACTGTCAGTGTCTTCTAAAAGCTGTTCTTCTTTCCTTCTTGGTAAAAGAGGTTTACCTTGCCCATTACCTGGAGGATGCATTTTCCAACCATCCCTGCCACTAGGTGGGTGTGGCCCTGGTATTAAGTTCTTGCCAATAGAGTGTGAGTGGAAGTGAAGAGTGACCTGTCATTCTGTGCATTTTAAGAGGAAATCACAAGGTTCAATTTTGATTAGGGTGGAATAAGCACACCCCACACCATCTCTCCACCTACTAAGCCTAAAAAGCTTGGGCAAAATACATAAAGCAACTGTTAGTGGACTCTAAAAAGTGAATAAGAGCAGGAGGACTGGATAGGAATTTCAGGGCTCCAAAGCAACCCAGCAGTGTTGTTGTCATTCTTGCTTTGTTTGTTTGTGACTCTGATATATGATGGCTTGGCCTCTGGAGCAGCCTGAAAATGGAATCGCAGAGAGGACACACCAAGAGAGGCCCATGATCTCTGCTCAGAGAACCAAGAGGGGTGGTTATAAAAATCTATCTATCTATCTATCTATCTATCTATCTATCTATCTCTCTATCTTAAAACTCATAGGATGATACACCCCCTAAAAATAATTTTACCATATGTAAATTAAAAGTAACTTAAAAAAGGAATCACTTTCCCAAAACATTCTTCTTCCTACAGCTTAGGACATTGACATAAAATGGAGCCATTTTGCTCATACAGGTAAAGACAACCTTCTCCAAGGATGGCAGAGCCATGGCACATGGAGAAACCTGCCCCAGCAGTCTGGACTACCCTCTGTGGGACCTACTTTTTTTTTTTTTTTAAGATTTTATTTATTTATTTGACAGAGAGATAGAAACAGCCAGCGAGAGAGGGAACACAAGCAGGGGGAGTGGGAGAGGAAGAAGCAGGCTCCCAGCAGAGGAGCCTGATGTGGGGCTCGATCCCAGGACTCTGGGATCACGTCCTGAGCCGAAGGCAGATGCTCAATGACTGCGCCACCCAGGAGGCCCTGTGGGACCTACTTTTTGTAGCAACTTCACTTCCACCCTACCTCATCAAACCTCTAATGCTTTCACATGGGCTACTACTAACCTATGTCTGCTCCATACATCACAGGTGCAGGCAACTTGTTTAAGGTTGGCAGGACTCTGCCTACTCAGTCTTGTTACAGGCAATTTGTCCTCCGAGTCAGTCGAGACTGAATTGGATCCAGATTCTGTCAACCAATGTATTTGCCATTCGTTCCAAGTGAGTTAAATCTGAAAATTTAGTATTAATAAAGGCACTGGTAAATATGTTGAGTAGGACTAGGGAGAGAGCAACAGGACACCACTGATCTCTATTTTAAGGAGAAAAAGAGAGGCTGGAGTGTGCTTACCAAAATATGGAGAACTGATTAAACTTTTTAGGTGGAATTTCTATCCAGGCTGATAGCAATCACTTTAATTGTCAACCAAATTAATAATCTATCTAGTTATGTCAGGTCTAGATTATTTTTCTCCATTTTATCCACAAAAATAATGGGAGATTTTTCATTAGTGACTTGCTAAAATGCAAATATACACTTTCTCTCATACTTCTCTGGCGTTCTAGTTGTCAACAAGGCAAATAAGAAATTAATTTAGCCAACATGACTTGTTCTTGGTATACTCTTATTTGGTCTTGGTGACAAACTTCCTCTAGTGACTAGGCACAGAATATAATGATCAATTCCAAAATCAGGTTCAGGTACAAGTGTACCAGTCTGAGGTCTGCTAAATCTGTGCTTTACCCTGTTTTGAAAATAAGAATACTTTTTTCTTATTATCCAGAGTTCTCTGGCACATCCTTTTTCTTCTTTATTCCTCAACAATAATCAAGAGCAGTTCAGTGACCCGACTTGCAAGCTCTCCACAGCTGCGAGAAATAATTAATCTGAGTTCGTGTGGGAAAAAAAATGTTATTTGCAGTACCTGTGTTATCTGTCGTTCAAACTCTTTGTCCAACTGAGGTTTCAGTTCCTTCATATCAGAGTTTATTCATACCTCATTCATCCATTCAACACATATCTACTGAGAGCCTCCTCATGTCTGGCGTTAATGGAAGTGCTGAAGATTCAGCAGAGAACCAAACGGACCAAAATCCCTCAAGGAGCTTACATTTAATCAAATAAAAGTATAAAATTATAGAATGTCAGATAGGGACTAGTTGTATGGAAATAAATCTTTTAGGCAAGAGGAGACTGTCATGTGTGTGAAATTAAAATTTTTAAAAGATGATCAAGAAAAAATTTGCCAAAAAAGATTCATTTGAGCAAAGCACTGGAGAAGGTAAAGGAGTAAGTCATGCAGATCTTTGGGGCAGAGAGTTCCAAGACAGGAAGCAACAAGTTCTACGTCTCCAAGACAGGAACATACCCAACACATCTGAGAAACAGTACGAAGGATGGTGTTGTTGGAGAGGAATGAATGAGCGGGAGAGAAGCAGAAACAGGACAGAGGGTGATGGGCAAAAGACCACAAACGGGAGAATCAGTTGCCAAGAAATTCTACATGTACTTTACCCTTATGGGGCGTTTCTGAACAAAATTAAGCTATTATTGTCATATAGTATTACTCTGCCTCCCTTTTTTTTTTTAAGATTTTATTTATTTATTTGACAGAGATAGAGACAGCCAGAGAGAGAGGGAACACAAGCAGGGGGAGTGGGAGAGGAAGAAGCAGGCTCATAGTGGAAGAGCCTGATGTGGGGCTCGATCCCATAACGCCAGGATCACGCCCTGAGCTGAAGGCAGACGCTTAACCGCTGTGCCACCCAGGCGCCCCTGCCTCCCTTTCTGATGAGCCTATCTTTTAATTTATTGAATTATTAAATATTAATTAAGTACCTACTATGTGCCAGGTGCCATTGTAGGCATGTATGAAGCTCCCAGGAACCTTACCGTCTATTGGGAAGTTAGCTTTTACTGTGAGCAAGAAGGCAAACACTGCTCTGAGCAGAGGACTGACTTTGGGTGACTTAGATATTAAAAGGATTTTTCAGACTGCCATGCTAAAAATAGATTCTAATAGGACAGAAAGGAAATAGGAAAAACAATTAGGAGGATATTGCAATAATTCAAGCAAAACATGATGCTTCAACCAGGATAGTAATGGAGAGACACTGTCAGATTCTGGATTCATTTTAAAAGTAGCGTCTCCAGGATGGAGGAAGGAGTTGTTCAGTGTGGATCCGGGGTTCCAAGTTTTTGTGTGCCCCTCTGGGGAATCATAGTCACCATTTACTGAGCTGGAAACAACAGAGGAAGAGGAGATTTGAGTGAAAAAAGAAGCTTAGGACATTTCAATGTTGTGAGGTAAGTGGCAAGACTTGGGAAATGTCCAGGTTGGAGATAAAAATCTGGGAGTCGTAAGCATAGAGAGGAAAGTTGAGGGTGTGAAGCTCCATGAAATCACCAAGGATGTGAGTAAAGATAGAAAAAGAAGCTGCCTGAGCTCTGCGTCTTGGGGCACTCGAATCGTTAGAGTTGAGAGAGGTGAGGAGACACCCGCAAAGACGACCAAGAGGAAGCCATCAGCGAGGAAGAAAGTAGCCAAGAGAATGAGGTGTATGGAAGTCAAGAAAAATCAAGGCCGGAGTGAGAGTTACTGATAGGAAAAGTCAGGCATGGACTAGAGCCTCCTTACACGGAGGTCATCTGCGGCCACACGCAGTTTGGTAGTGGGCTGGCGGTGGAAGTCTGATTGGAGGGAGTTCCAAAAAGAATTGGAAAAGAAGGATTGGAGCAGGAAGAATAGGCACCCCTTTCTGTAAATTCTGTGCTAACAGGGAGCAGAGGAAATAGGCAGAGGAAGATAAGAAGTCAAGTTGGGTTTTTGGTTTGTTTCTTTGTATTTTTTTTTTTTTAAGAAAGGAAAGATCACATCTTTGCATGATGATGGAAATGATCCAACAGAACACTAAAAAAAAAAAGTGTGATTTTATATAGAAAAAGAGAAATTCTGGAACGTTGTCCTTGCATAGTTAAGGCGAGGAAACTAGTGGGCACATGAAAAGCGTGACTTTAGACGGAGCTTCCAGCCCGCATTCTAAGTAAATCACAGGGTCCCTCCTCTTGTAGTTTTATCACTCTCACATGTCAGACACGCCGCTGCTCTCCCTAAACAAGCTTCAAGATTTTAGCCCCTCCCACCTATCAGACTCCTGGATAATTTTCTATTTATTCATATTCTTTGAGCCTCTTCATTGTTCCAGGACCGTCCTAAGCAGCTGAGATGCAGCAAACGGGACAGAAAAGGCCGCTGCACTCCAGGAGCCTGTGCTAACAGTAGGTGGAGACGGCCGGAGTGCCGGTACATGACGCAGATGGGTCCGGACGGTGGGGGCGCAGAGACAGAACCGTCCTGGAGCAAAGGGGGTGGGAGCTTGTTCAGAATGAGCTCAACAGTCAGGGAAATCCTCCAACACAACACGTGGGCTGCAACCTGAATTTTGAGAAAAAAATAAACTATTGTTGGTGGGGGACAGGGGTGGCCGATGGGAGGAGAAACAATGCAGGGGAACAAATGGAAAGAACAAAAAGAAGTCTAGAGTGTAGTGAGGAAGAGATAGGCTGCGTAGAGGAAAGGCTTGGGCTTTGTACTTCATGGGAAGGTGACTTAGCCTGAATGTTTGTGTCACCCCCAAAGTGTATCTGTTGACATTTTAATTCCCAGTGTGATGGTATTAGGAAGTGGAGATTTGGGGGCTGATTAGATCATGAGTCCTCATGAATGGGATTAGTGTCCTGATAAAGAGACCCTAGAGGTCTTCCTCGCCCCTTCTGCCATATGAAGACACTTTGAGAAAACAGCTGTCTGTGAACCAGAAAGTGGGCTCTCACCAGACACCGAATATACCAGCACCTTGATCTTGGACTTCCGGCCCCCAGAACCGCTTGTTGCTCAAGCCGTCCTGTCCACAGCAGCTCTGTTACAGCAGCCCAAATGGACTAGAACGGAGGGAGACTGAATTTTATGCTAAGTCATTGGTGAGTCATAAGCCTGACCCCTATTCACGTTTTAAAGAGATCCTTCTGGATACTGTGTGGAGAATGGACCATAATGGAAGACTGGAAGCAAAAGGAAGAGGTAAACGGTTTCTGCCGTCCTCCGGGCAAGAGACGGGGGAGGCTTGTTCAAGAAGAGTGGCAGTAAAGATGGAGAGAGGTGGACGGATTTGTTTTCTGTTTCAGAGGTTTAACCGGAATGACTTGCTGTTGAATTGGATGTGAAGAGTAAGAGAGAAAGAGGAATCCACAATGGTTCCTAAGCGTTTGGCCTGAGTCACTGGGTCAAGCTGCTATTACAGAGATGGAAAAACAGCACAGGGGAGATTGGTTTGGGGGAACAGTAAAACCTGCCATTCTGTTTTGGACTTAATTTGGAGATACCTATCACATCCAAGTGGAAAGAGTTAGTAGGCAATTAGCTATAATAAACAGAGAGAGCTGACGCGTCTACGGTGCTTACTATGAACTAGCATGGCTCGCATTGCTTTACAAACATTAAATCTGCGTAAATTGCATTTACATAGCCCAGACTGGGTGAGTTCATCTAGGGAGAAAAGACAGATAAAGAAGGAAGTTGAGGAATAAGCCCTGAATACACCAACATTTAGAGGTCAGTTAGCGGCCTGTCTCCCCCAGATCCTCAGGTAAAAGTCGCTGGCTGCGGGCTTTTGCATACCAGATCAGAATTCCGAATCCTACTTGTTGACAACATCTGCACAGACAGCTGCTTCCCTCCTATCTCTTGGTCTGTCTTCCAAAGTCCCAGGCATCAGTGGGAGGAATTCATGTAAATACCAGCTGTATACATAAGCCTTTCTGTTTTCTGTCTAAAAAAATGATTGTCTCTAAGGATGCTTCCCGGTCTTAGATTGCTGTTTATCTCTATTTGAACTTCCCCCCACCTCCCAAATGTACTTCGGTGGGAAAACGTATTAAGTTTCAGCAGACTCTGCGCCACGTGTTGGCTACATGCTTCAGGTTCGCATCTAAATCGGCCTTTCTGGGGGAAAATTCAGCTGCCTTTGTCACCAAATGTACAGCTAATTTCTTCTTCCCAGGATAAGGTTTGGTCTCTATCAAAACTCTACTGTCTAGGACGTAACCTGCTTAACTGAGTACTAGCACTAATATATATAACTCACGTTTCCTCCACTTGAAAAGTAAGGTTGTCAGTTTCCCTTTAGAGGAAAAACCATAGCCAACAGCATCAGGCCCAAGGGAAACTGGGTTCAGGGAGGGTTAGTGGCCAGCTCAGTAGATGCCAGCACCATTCTTGGGAAAGCATTCAGAAAGAGTTTCCCTCTTACTGTTACTGTTCCCTAATCAGCAGTTGCTTCTATACAGAAAAACAGCCCCTGCTACACAAATTCCAATGCATTGCATTCTTAGGACTAATTTAATGGCACTCACTTGAACCACACTTAATGATGTGGTCCAAATGCTTAAATGGTAGGGTACATTATCTTTTTTTCTACTATTTTATTATTTTAGGAGATCAGACTTGGCTTCTATTTATGATCAGCTCCAAGAGACTTAAAAGGGGCTTTGATTCCAAAGTATATACATAAATCGTGTGGGGGGTTTTTTTCTCTTGGAGATGATGAAAGGCCAATATTTTTCTTTTATGTTTCAACACTAAACAGAAGTCCTTCTGAAATTTTTTAAATAGCAGTTCTTATTAATTACAAGTGAAGGCTTAAAGAGGGTTTAAATAAGAGGAACCAAAATGATCATGTTAGTGGCAGTACTCCATGTATTATTTCTTATATTGTTCTTTCTTGCATGCAAATTCTCTCTCCATACAGATATAGATATAGATAGATACAGATTTATAGCCCTCTCTTTTTTCTCCCTCTTTTTCTCCCTCCCTAACTCCCTCTCTCATTGTTTCCAATTTTTAGTCCTTGTCCCATGACATTTCTCTTTCTGATAGCATCGTTTCTGACCTCTTCCCTGGAGTTTTCCTGCCGGCTTCTCACCATGGCATCCAGGACGTATCCAACAGGGAAATCATACTGAAAATGAATCTGAAAGCAAGGCTTTGGTTCATCAAGGAGATAATACATGTCAGAAAATGTCTCATCTAATTCTCTGGATTCTGCCTATAATCTGCCATAAAATATCGAACCCCTGATTTTCAATCAGAACCTGAAATGGATCCAGGATGTACATATTTAAATGGAAATCTCAAGGGGTTTTCTTCTCCCATATAAATTAATATCTTGATTTTCTGCCAGTTTGGTATATGGATTTCAGATGTACTGATGAATTGATTTTTTTTAAAAAAAAGGACTACAGAAATAATCTACTGTGGTCTGTCTTTATTTGGGGAAATAACATCTAATTAGAAAACTGCTTCATTATTTATAGCATGTGATAAATTGGGTTTGTGCTATGTCTCTTAGCCTAAATATTTTACAAATCCTTCCATATATTTTTAGGTGGAAATTTAATATGTAGAGCTACAACATTTTATGGGGAAACAATTGATCCCCCTGGGTTAAGTATTTTAACATCTTAAGGAAATGTAAATTTTTAAAACAGATCTAGGACAATAAACTGGCATAGCTGTATGTTGGAAGAAAGCCCTCAAGGGTCTAAAGGCTGTGTTTTGAAGGAACAATCTAGGATTTGGCAACAGCTGGGGGCAAAAGGCCTCTAATGTATGTGCACAAAGTATCTCCTCACCAACCCCCAAACTCAAGAGCGGGGGGCTGCTAGAGTAGACTGGATGAAACTTCACATGAACGGAGGGAGGATGGGTATTTCCAAAGCAGAAGGAAACTTTCTCCTGTGGAGAAAACGACTAAGAAACTTTATCTTACGGGGCCCCTGGGCGGCTCAGCATCTGACTCTTGATTTCGGCTCAGGCCATGATCTCAGGGTCGTGAGATTGAGCCCTGCTTCAGGCTCCCCAGCGTGGAGCCTGCTTAAGATTCTCTTTTCTCCCTCTCCCGCTCTGTTTCTAATAAAAAAAAAAAGAAGAAGAAAAAAAGAAACTTTATCATATGCTCATATTTAACCTACTGCATGAACTCAATTTTCCTAATGGTTTGTCACGTGATTTTTAAAACCCATAAATTGTTTTGTTTTGTTTTTAATAAGAAAGTTAGCATAAAAATAACTCTGATAGTCTGTTCTGAATCTCCTCAAAAAAATACTAACATCCCTCCCCTACAGGCTTCCAGGAAAGAGGAAGAGAATTCTTCCGACCCAAGAGGCCTTCCTGGCTCCCTACCACTTCCAAGGTTAGAGCTCCCCTGTTATCAACTTTACTAGCTCTCTTGACTTCTTCTTCATCACACTTGCCATTAATCCATCATTTGGCACGTTTTTTACAATGTATCTTCCCCACTGAACTATTCCAAGAGGTCAGGAACCATGTCTGTCTGGTTTACTTGTCTTAGGTGAGACGCTATGTGGCACAGAATCTGTTTTTTAGAAATATCTATTGAATGAGAAAACAAAGGAACATCCTTGTGTATAGACACAGATCCCAAGGAAGTTGGAAAGTTGAGAAGGGAGCCACATAAGAAAGATAAAACAGTAACATCATCATCCAAAACGACAACATGGTCACCTCCTGCTAACTGCTCACTCCGAGGATTGTTGGCTAATGACTAAGAACATAGGCTCTGAAGTTCATCTGCTTGAGTCTGAAACCTGTTACCACTATCTCCTGCCTATGTGACAGCAAGCATGTTATTTAAGTATTCTCTCTCTCTCTCTCTCTCTGACCCACTTTCCCTATCTATAAAATGATGACTTTAATGTTATTTTACCTCTTAGGGCCATTGTGAGAGTTAACTGAAGTAACCCTTGGGAAAGGGTTAGCACAGCATCAAGGCCTCAGTGAGGAGTGTGCATTAAGCCCTGGGCTGGAGCTCAGTGAGCTTTTTACAGGAACCCTGTAGCACAGGGGTTCCTACCCCACTTTGCAGAGAAGAGAACCCCATCTCTTGCCCTGGGTCATCCAGCGGTGAATCATGGAGCTAGGATTATATCAGAGCATTCCTGGTATAACCCATGGTACGGTCTTGGCCCTAGTTTCACTGACTCGGAGAAAGTTAAACACTGACTAACTACTAACTGCTGCCATAGCTCAGAAAGGATACCCTGGCTGGTAAGAGTGAGATATGGCCACCCACACAGCAAGAACTGAGTTCAAGGTTGAAAGACAAAATCTGGCAAGGAGCTCCAGCTCACTGGCCTATAGAGGGCAAGATGGTGGAAGCCCTTGTTTGCTGCGGAGGCAGCCAGCAAGAACATTCCCACCCAGCCACAGGGGACATTTCCAAAAGATTTCACCCATCTCACCCCAGCCTTTAGAACTGCCTAGGGACCAAGGAACTGTGCTACCAGCAAGGCACCAATTAACTAATAAGTCACTTAAGGTATCAACAAACTTGGGTTGGATTCAATGAAACAGGAGCGGAAAATCTAAAAGGCAGCTATCTCCCACTCAGTTAGGAAAAGGCTGGAATAAATTAGTGAAGTACACGTGCAGTGGAATCATTAAGCAAGATGGCTCAGGGTTCAAACTAAGCTAGAGTGTCATTGTTTCTTTCTTATTGTCAGTGTGACGTTTTTCCTCCATTTGAGTCACTGTCTCTTCTGATTGTGCCGGGCCGAAAATGTTAAGTGCTGGTTCTTAATGATTCCTCATGTGTAGGCCTAGATCTGTGTTAATCAGGAAGAAGGTAATGTTTCTTGTGGAAATACAGAGTTATGGAGATAGCCAGCCAGAAATGGGTTTGCATTCTAATTTTGCATTCACTAGCTTAGAAAAAACCCTCAATCTTTCTGAGCCTCAGTTCCCAATAAAAAGAGGATGTGACTTCATAGTGATATGGTCAAGATTAAGTGAGATAGCATATATAATTGTCGGGACAAAGAAACAAGCATCCCCTGCCAATGTTCCCAGCATTTTCAATCCCCTTATCTGCCAGTTATTTTATGTAATCATTGCAGTGACCCGATATGGTCACTAGCAGCTTAGCAGAATTCCTGACCTCTGCATGTGATATACCAATAGCATACCCTTCTCCAGTTCTGACAATCCAAAATGTCTCCAGACAGCAGAAGGCATGAATGGACATTTCTCCAAAGAAGACATACAGGTGGCCAACAGACACATGAACAGATGCTCAACATCACTCATCATCAAGGAAATGCAACTCAAAACTACAATGAGATATCACCTCATACCCGCCAGAATGGCTAAAATCAAAAACCAAAAAATAACAAATGTTGGCAAGGATGTGGAGAAAGGGGAACCCTCTTGCACTGTTGGTGGGAATGCAAACCGGTACAGCCACTGTGGAAACCAGTATGGAGTTCCCTTAAAAAGTTAAAAATAGAACTACCCTATGATCCAGTAATCACACTATCGGATATTTACCCAAAGAATATGAAAACATCTATTCAAAAAAATACAGGCACTCCTTTGTTTATTGCAGCATTACGTACGGTAGCCAAGAAGCAGCCCAAGTGTCCACTGATAATGGATAAATAAGTGGTGGTCTACGTAGGCAAGATTATTAGTTGGCCATAAAAAGAATGAAATCTTGCCATTCGCAACTGACTCTGGATAGAGTCAGTCAGAGAAAGACAAATATCATATGATTTTACTCATACGTGGAATTTAACAAACAAAACAAACAAAAAAGAAAAAAAGAGACAAACCGGAAAACATAAACTCTTAACTAAAGAGAACAAATGATGGTTACCAGAGGAGTGGTGGGTGGGGGATGGGTGAAATAGGTGAAGGGGATTAAGAGTACATTTATCTGGACGAGTGCTGAATAATATATAGAATTGTTGAAAGACTACATTGTACACCTGAAACTAATATAACATTGTGTGGTAACTATACTGGAATTAAAACTTAAAAACAAGTTTCCAGACATTGCAAGTATCCACTGAGGGAGTAAAATCAACCTTGGTTAAGAACCACTACGGTAGGAAAATGAGTGTCTAACTAGATTAGAAAATGTAGTAGGGACAATGAGCAGCATTAAGGACCTGCTGGATGCTTATGGGTTTATATTATGACTGTGTGTTTTCTTCAGTCATATTCAACTATACAGGTGCAGGCATGGAGGGGAGAGTAGGATTTGGCCAGGATTGGGCATTTGCAGTTGAATGTGGCAGAGGAATATATGGGCTAGGAGCTAAACTATAAAAGGGAATGCTGTTAAACGTCCTACAATGTTCAGGACAGCCCCGCACAATAAATAATTATCTGATCCAAAATGGCGAGGGTACCAAGATTAAGAAACCCTGGGGGCGCCTGGGTGGCACAGTGGTTAAGCGTCTGCCTTCGGCTCAGGGCGTGATCCCGGCGTTGTCGGATCGAGCCCCACATCAGGCTCCTCCGCTATGAGCCTGCTTCTTCCTCTCCCACTCCCCCTGCTTGTGTTCCCTCTCTCGCTGGCTGTCTCTATCTCTGTCGAATAAATAAATAAAATCTTTAAAAAAAAAAAAAGATTAAGAAACCTTATTCTAGAGCCTTGCTGCTCGAAGTGTGGTCCATGGACCGAAGGCATCTGCATCACCTGAAATCTTATCTGAAATGCAGAATTTCAGGGCCCACTCTAGACTTACTGAATCAGAATCTGCATTTTAACAAGATCCCTGGGTGAGCTCCACGCACACTGAAGTTTAAGAAGCCCCTTTCCAGCCATCTTGGCTCCATTCATACATATAACACATCCTCCCTTCCTTCACTCTTACCTGTGCCTTCTTTGCTAGTGAGAACACTGGGGCATTCAGAAGGTATCTAATCCATGCTTCCACCATCAAAGTGCTCCACACGGTGATATCTGTCTATCTAGGAAAGATTTCAGGGAGGAGTATGGTGATGAACTGTGGTAAGGAGGAACGTTTAGAACATGAGAGGGTGAGGGATACTGAGAATATGATGTTAACCTACTGTAGATCTTGGGATTAAAGTCGAGTTGGAGTTGAGATACTAAAGGGAGAGAGCTAGAGAGACAACAGTCAAAGATGAAAGATAGAAATGAAGATTATAGAACACATGCAATTACTGGTCTTGAAAGATCTGGGGATGACCCTGGTGACTGAGGTATGCTCAAAGACATAACCACCAGAGAAGAAGTCAAAGAGCTAAGAGGCCAGAATTTAGGAAGTAGCATCTATGTGAATTTTGAAGTTCCCAAGAATTTTGTCAGGAGGGACATTAAGGAGCATCAAAAGGAGTGATGAGTCAAAACCTTCAAGGAACAAAGTGAGAGTGTTCTGGAGGGTCCATTGATCACAACAATAAAGGGGAGGAGAAAGTGGTATAGTGGGATGACATGAGCTGGGTCAGAAGTGGATGTTCCTAGGAGGAAGAGAAGGGGAGTGGCCTAAAGGCAACAATGTGGAGCGAGGAGGACACCACCCCCACCCCACCCCCCCACCAGGCCCAAATGAGAAGCAGAATCCTCAGAAGTGAGTGTCTGAGGATTTGAGTTAGAACAAGAGGTTGAAAAGAACACACAGGGGGAAAAAATTGGATGCAGGGAGATCATGAACTTCAGATAGCACAAAGGACAGATTTTAGATGCTGAGAAAGGATGGAAAATGGGGTCAAACATAGAGTATGTGAGGAAAAGAATCCATGGGAAAGGCAGTAACCTGGGAGTCTTAAGTCTCTTATAATGCCTGATATGTAAACATGGATAGATGAGGTGGTCATGCAAATTACCACCCAAACTGGGACGTTTCGAGGAGTGGAGGAGGGTGGTCATACCGGGCAAACCAGGACATATTCCCTTTTGGTTAAAGGTCCTGATAGGATTGATTTTGACAATCTCTTTGGCAGATTGGGATGGCAAGAATGTGAGTGTTGGCAGTTGAAATGGGGTGTTCCAGAAACACAAAGCTTTCTGCAACCCTAAATGTACTTCCTCAAGTGCAGCAGGGGGCTAGAAGAGTACTCAGTATTGCTGAGGGCCCCTGAGCTCCAAGCGGCCCGTTTCACCTACAAATTAGCAATGCCAACAGAAGAGACTTTTATTTTTTTATTGTTAACTGTTTTCAGTATAAAACTACCTGATGATAATAAAAACATTTTCGGCAAAATAATCAAAATGTTTGCACCGGTCACACATCCCAGAAGCAGCTGAGCCCACTGAATATTTGTAGTTCTTACCTACTATCTGAGTGCTTTTCAAGGGGAAAAAAAACAATGAGGCCCTCTAGTGGCCAGAATATTTCCAGGCAGTCCGTTAAAACATCGCAAAAGGAGCTGGAAAAAATACGGGCCATCATCTGGTCGAGACAATTGCCTCTAGTTAAGTAAACGTGTGTGCAAGAATCAGAACTATACATACCATAGGGGCTCTATGGAGGCTGGAATTAACTCTAAGCCTAGAGGTTGATTCGTATCCAACAGACACTCTTGCTTTGGACACTGCCACCAGAGACCACTCCACCACACACGGACACACACACACACACACACACACGCACACACACTATCACACATCCTCACCCCCAACCTTGGATACGGAGTTTGGAGAGGACTATCCAGGGGTCAGACCATTTAAAACCTTGCAGGCTAGATTTAAGATCTCCATATTTTTCTAAGTGCAATGGAAAGCCACTGAAATATTCCGAACTGAGAGATGTTGGGGGTGGGGGTAGTGTCATGTTCAAATTTGCATTTCAGAAAGATTCCTCTGGCTGTGGGATGGAGAACTGTCTGGGGAGTGGGGGTGTGGAGTAGATTCAGTGATCTCAGTAATGTGGGTTTTATAGTAGTAAAGGCGAGGGGTAGGATGGGAATGGGTTAGGATAGTGGAGGTGAAGACATGGGAGAAAGTCAACAGATTCAAGAGACGTTAGGGAGTAAACTCAGCAGGACTTAGAGGTGTATTGCATATGGAGGATGAAAGAGTGGGAAGGGTAAGGATGATACCAGATTTGGAATAGGCCGTGTTCACAGAGACAGGTGACACTGAGAGAAGACGCAGCCTGGACGTAGGGCTGGGGCAGAGCACGAGTTTGATTCTGGATAGAATGTGTTGGCATCGCTTTGGCTCACACATGCTGTCAGAGTACTGAGTAGGCACATGACTTACACCTGCCAGCAGCGAGGAAGCGAGGCCTGGGCTGGAGACGGCACGGAGTGAGTCATCTGCATATAACTCTATTCTTTCATCTCTCCGTGGGGAATATTATGCTTGTTTGCGTGCTTATTTGATGAATAATGTGTTGATTGATTTTGATTGGGTTTTTTTTGGTGCCTATAATAAAAGCCCCTTTCTAATTGCACACTGATCCCTTTTGGAGACTGTGTGGCGGGTTCCACCACAGAGATCAAAGGGCTTGGCCAAAGTTCCCCCTCGGCTCAACACTGCTGTGGGGTGGGCTGTGACTTAGTCTCAGCCGGAAGGATACTCTTTGCCAGAGCTCACCCTGACCCAAGGCTGTGGGGCCAGGCAGAGGTCACTCACCAGCCTGAGAACAACTCAAATGGCTTTGAGTCCAGTCTGTTTCTACTTCACAGCCCTTGCTCTGGTTCCTGATGTCTGGCCCTTGATTCCTGGCCCGTTATCCAAACCTCCCATCAGATCTGCAAGCCTCTCATGTTCTGTTTCTGTTTTTGCTTAAATTAAGGAGTCGACTGAAATTAAGAACTCCAACTGATACCTCTCCTTTCTGTTTATGTTTATTTCTTTCTCTTACTCCAATTTCCCTAAAACATTTTCTATGCTGAGTCCTTCTTTCTGACTGGCTATCTCCCTACTCCCAACACCCTTTCTACACTCCATCGTTCTCTTTACCTGTCCCTCCATGGACCTCCACTCCCCCGCCCTATCTGGTCACCATATCAAACTAGGGATTCAGGATTGAGAAGTAGATGAATACACTGACTTCATAACATCAAGATTTAAAACTTCTGACACGTTGGAAAGAGAAGCTGAAATTAATATGATGAAATTTAATTGAGATAAATGTAAATTCCTGAGCTTAGCTTCTAAAATATAGATGAACAAGCATTGGTTTCGTAGCCAGTTCTATTAAAAAACAAAAAACCGATTAAGTAGGATTGCCAGATAAAATATGTGGGGCATCCTTATACTAAATAATTACTCATCGTTTGTTTGAAATTTAAATGTAACTGGTTGTTGTGTGTTTTACTAGTAAATCTGGAAGCCTTAGTCTGGAGGTTCTAATTGATTGAAAGCTCAGTATCAGCCTTCAGACATGGGTGCCTTGGAAAGCAAACCAATTTTGCAGTATGACTGGAAGGATGATAACTAGAGGAGAGAATCCCAGGATTCAGGCGCCTGGGTGGCTCAGTCAGTTGGGCATCTGCCTTTGGCTCGGGCCATGATCTCATGGTTCTGGAATAGAGTCCCGCATCGGGCTCCCTGCTCAGCAGGTAGCCTGCTTCTCCCTCTCTGTGTTGCTCCCCCTGCTTGTGCTCTCTCTCTCTCTGTCAAATAAATAAATAAAATTAAAAAAAAAAAAAAGGGAGTCCCAGGATTCACTGAGCTCAGGAGAGCACATGCTGGGTGCGTCAGGCCTTTCCAGGCCCCACTGTTGGAGAGAGGCTGGTGAACTGATGGGCAGGGAGAATGGGAATCCCATCTTTGGTGGAAGAGCTGAAAGAACATGGGAAGGGAAGACCTAAGTGGGTCATGCCACCAACACCTCCAGAAAGATCCGGATTCTTGCCTTTTCTTCTACGTCTGGTTCTCCAACTTCTCTTCAATTCTATGAGCAGCCTGATGGCTCATCAAGAAATTTATCTTCTTTTTATGTTTGCCAGAGTCAATTTCTGCCTCTGGCAACTGAAGATCTCAAAGGACGTAATAGTTTGTTTGTTTGTTTGTTTTCCAATATCTAAAGGGATCTTTTAGAAAAGAAGCTGGCCATATTTAGAGAGCAAAACTAGAACCCGAGGGTGAAATCAGGTAAGTCAACATGGAAAAGACCTTTCTGATCATCTGAACAACCCTGAATTGGAAAGGCCTGTGGGTTGGTGAGAGCTCATTAGCTACAGAGGTTCAAGAAGAGGCAGGATGACCAACAGACAGATTCCTGAACTAACTGGGAAAACAGACCAGATCACAGATGTCTTACAATGCAGGTTTTGTTTTGCTTTAACTTAGACGATTTTGTGCAAATAAAATGGCTAACAGAAATTAAAACAGAATATGCAAAAGCTGAGCAACTATGGCAATTGCAGATGGAAACCAAATTTTCCCTGCTTATCCTTCCCTTAAACTTATAGGTGTTCCAGAATGAGACTTGTAGAACCTTCGAACTGTCTGACGCATAGTTTGAAAATCACCAGATTAAAGCTGCTAATATTTAGGGAGCATTTTCCATATCTCCGGCACACTGTTAAGTACGTTTTATGTATTATCTCATTTAACCCCCCTCAAAATTATGTGAACTGAGTACTATTTTTAGCCCCATCTTACAGATCAGGGACTGGAAGCACAGAGAGGGTAATTCACTTCTCCAAGGGCCCACGGCTAGGAGACAGGAGACCTAAAATTCAAACACAGGTGGTCTGACTACTGAGGCCAGACTCTGCACCGCTATTCTATTTTGCTTTTAAGATCTTATGATTGAACAAAGTTTGAGTTTCAGTGCTTATCATTCCTTTTGAGTTCTGTGTTCCTTTCATTCATTTATCATCAGATTAATTTAAGCCTTTCTAGGCTTCTCTAAAATAGCACCGACTCAGATGAATTTAATTTGTTTTTCATGACCCTCGGTTCACAGTTTTCCCTGTAGCTGGTTTTCCTTAATTAGTATTTTTTTTTTAATGATTTCACATACCTCTCTAAATTAGGTGCTTTAAGGTATCAGCTCTTAGGGTCGGCTGGAAAAGACCGCGTTGCCTACGAGGGTCAGCCTTCATTCCATCAGTCTGGACGTTCCCCGTGCCTCTTTTATCATTTCACAGCAAAACAAAGTCGGGGGAGAGAGGCTTGGTTTGTTTGCCAGGCTTCATTTGACCAAATGAGGATGGAGGTTTCTCTGGTAATCACAGCCCAGAGAGGAAGGCAGGCAGTGAAAAAAGCAACGGTGCCCACTAATTGTCCTGGCGTTCGCCACGACCTCTCTTCCCCTTGTCACAGAGCATCAGACAGGTAGGTCGGAGGCAGCAGGAGCAGCCCGACCTCATCAAATGCTGTCCTGACCATTCCTAGGAAAGCCGGCAGCTGCGGCTCACAGGGGTCAGCGGCCAGTGCAAGCAGTGTTGCTGTCCCCCGTTCTCGACTCAGTGTGATCCTTGACTGTTTCCTGCTGTCAGCCGCATCCTCCCATGCCCCATTCCCATGTGAGAAAGCACATGCCTCCCAGCCCAGGCCAGTAGGACCAGGCTGTAAGGTGAAGGCCCCGGGCTCAGGGGCGCAGCTTCCCCTCCGTCGTGTGTCTGTGTCCCCTTTCGCACAGGTGGGCGCACTGTCGCCCTGAACCCCCCTCCATCCCGTTACTCACCACCACTAACTGGCTGTCAGGGGCTCGGGTTTCTCTTTGTGAGGTGCTCTCCCATACTGTTTGCCTAATGTCACCTGTGGACCCCTGAGGCATGGACCGTGACTTCATGTTTTATAAAGGACGGGGTAAGTTCAGCACTCCATAAATATAAAATGGTGAATAGCAAATTTCCCCCATACCGAAGCCATTTCATTTTCTCCAGCAAAACGGTTCCTTTTATTTCCGTGCAGAAAGCCCAACGAGGGAAATTTCTTCATTGCTCAGACAGCTACAAAATGTGATCACATTTTTTCCCCACAGCTAATGTGCTCTTATGTATAAAATTTAAATTTGAAAGTCTGAGCAGATGGCCTATAAAGTTCTTGTTTTCCCTCTGAATTTAATTTCTTCCTGCTTATAGTGGGATTTTTAAAAATCATTTGAAAAGGAACAATAAAATGTTTCTATAAATTGTAATAATCATTATCTTGATGATTGTGCTCTCCCAAAGTATCCCAGAGGAAAAACTGATGCTTGACATCGGCTCTGGAATCTTACCTGCCCTGTCGTGTGCTCAGACACAAATCAGCACCGTAAACCCTGCCAGTCGGGCCCTGCTCGCCTCGAAATTTGGTCTTCATTCTTACTCGAAGGAGGCACACGTTCACGTTATCTTAGAAAACAAAAGGTCAAGCATGAAATGACCTAAGCAAATAAGCTATATACAAAAATACAGATGCAGTGTTCAGTCTCTTGTAGAAAATACTGTTTTCAAGGGCCTTAAGAGCCATTTCCTTCCATTCAGAGCCATTAATGAGCTAATTATCTTCTTTACTAAAGGAGACCCGTAGGACTTCGACCTCGCAGGATTTAGTTGGTCATCAGTTTGGGTGATTATAGGTAACAAAGTTGTATTGTTTTTCCAGCTACTCTGTCATTCAAGTTCTTCCCTAACTTCCCAATATTGAAAGAAGCGAGATTGACTCGATGTGCTTTCGGGTTCATATAAGGAAATTATCCCTGGTAAAACTTGCATAGAGTGGGGGTCTTTTACCATTTTTTTCTCTGTCATTTGCTACATTCAAAGGTACCTATCTATAGAAAGGTTAAATAAGTTAATAAAATGTAGGGATTGACATCTCCTTTCCATCCCAACACTAGTCTGTGAGTTGAATGCATTGACATGAGCCTGCCCTTAAAATTTGCAGGGCTCAGGAGTGAGACTACGAATGGAAGAATGGAAGCCTACGACTTGACGTCCATATATTTAAAAGCTATAAATCAGACTAACACGTGTGAAATAAAGTACATTCTATCTGTCTGCTTTGAAAAATATACCTTGCCATACAGTCCTATCTTAGTATGAAAAATTGAAGGCCAGCTTCAGATTTAAACTCTTGGATCACCACAAGCTGTACCGGAACATGGCAGCATGGCGGGCGTCCACTCCCTCCTCCCATTCACCACCCTCGCTTCCAGGCCCCAGCTCCACCTGCACTCGCCTCCTGGGGCACATTTCCAGGCTCCAGCTCTACCTTTTTTCTCCCCTCCCTGCAAACAGCTGCCCCTCTGGCTACCCTCCAGGCCTAAGGATGCACACACTAGGATAGTCTTCCCTTCGGAGAACAGGGAAGAGGGGCCCCTCAGAAGAGGCCCATGTGGGTTCTGGAAGTGGGCTCAGAGCCGTTAGCATAAGAAATTTGAGAGTCACGTGTATGAAGAATATGGTCTAGCAGGTGTGGAAAAGGGAGGCTCCAGGCAGAATCTTACCTGTCACGTCATGTTCACAGTCATCTATTGAGATAATAAAATCTGGGACTCTTTACCCCAATAGTAGGCCTATGGGCACTGGTGAGCCAGGGCAGGGGTCCCTCTACCTGCCTCTTGTCATAGCATTATGAAGCCGGCCAGAAGGACTTATTTCATAAACATTTACGAGGCACTGAGAAGTACCATTGGCAAGAGATCCCATTACATGCCAGAAGGAAGACAAATATATATGAGATTTGGTCATTGTCATCAAAGACTGATAGTCTAGTTGGGAAGACCACAAACACAGAAATAATTGTGCAAGAGATGAAAATCCTAAGGACCAAAGATGAGGTCCAAGACAAGTCAATGGTTTGTTCTTCCCCAAAGGTAGTTAGGGACAAAAAAGTATTACATAAAGCAGTCTTCTTTAAGCACTTAGACAAAATATTCTACCTTCCTAAATCAGCCATCATGACATTTCTTGAAAGAAGCTCGGTATTATCCTATGGAACACTCTGGAAATGAACAGGTTAAGATTTGGCTTCCATTCCTGAGCAAATCTGATGCAGGCAGGATTAGAAGTAGAAAGATTTAGCTCCCAGTTCAGCACATTGTATGCCAACCCATCTGCCCACATCAGTGTCTATTTAAAAGTGAAGCCAATCGGACTCGCCCTGTCTTCACCTGTCCTACTGATCGCCCATAGCAAGGGAGGAACCGAAAGCCCAAAAGTTGGTCTGGAAAATTGAGTCTCTGTGCAATTTCCAGTCGTGTCTCTGCTTAGAGGCACAGAGCCAACAAAGCCATCAATCTGGCAGTTTTTTAACACTGACCTAGTATATATTTGCTAGGCCATTTGCGCCATCTGCCATGCAAATGTCAGTTAAGGAAATAGCATGGAGTTGTGGGAATACCAGGGTTAAAATGCCATTTAGCAGGAATGCACCAGTTCCAGCAGCAATTGCCCACAGGAGAACAAAGAGCTGGGAGAGCCAAGGGCAATAAAAGAGAACAGAGGTGTAACAGACCAAGGCTCTCAGCCTTACTTTCTCTCCACTCCCAAATCATTTCATTATGACACCTTCAGAAACATGGGCCTTTGCTGCTGGCAAAGACACTCCGTGTGATTCCATTGAATTAAAATGCTTCTATAGCAATTTTTTCTATTATATATATGTATATGTGTGTGTATATATATCTCAAAGAGTTTGTATTCTCTGCATATATAAAAATTTCTAAGGGGCACAAGAGCATTCATTTTTCCCAAGTCCCTATCATAGCTCCCCCACTCTCCTGAATATGGTCCACATGTCAGCAATACTTACAACCGTTTATTGAGCCCTTACTAATATATGGGGTACGATATTAGCTGCCAATTACATGTTTCTCTAATGTTTAACCAACACTAAAAAGTTGATATTTTCTACAATTTTGCAGCGGTAACAAACAAGGCTCAGAGAAGTATTTTTTTAAAGCCCAAGGAACACTTTGTAAATGGCAGACCTAGACTTCAAATCAGTTCATCCTTTTCCAACACCCACTCCCCTCTCGCTGCAGCCACTCCTGTGAGTATGTGCACTTGTTCACAGGCGATTAAAATCGGAGAATATATACTACTTTGTGTTTAGCTTTGTTCAGGTAACAGGACGTCATAAACATGTTTCATGTGTTCATAAAGCCTTCATGTTCGTCACTTTTAACAGAGGGACAGTAATCCGTCCAGTGATTTATATTAATGTATGAAGCACTGTAGTTATACTGGCTCTGTGTGTGTGTGTGTGTGTGTGTGTGTGTGTGTGTGTGTGTGTCTTGTTCTAACTCTTTCTCTCTTATAAATAACACTACAACGAACATGTTGGTACACACAGGTTTTTGCCTCTGTTATATTATTTCCTTAGGATAAATTTCCAGGAGTAGATTATTGGGTCAAAGAGTATCACCATTTTCCTGGCACTCAGTACATATTGTCATATTGATTTTCAAAACCGTTCTATCAGAAACATGTGAGAGTTCTGACTTACAACCACTACCAGCACTGTGGATGTTTGATTAACTTTCTTTTTGCTAATAAATTAAATTTCAAACAGCACCTCCAGCTTGCTTTGGGTTTCATTTTTTATTCCAAAGTAGTGATGGGTATTCCCCCCCAACTGCTTGCTTGCTGCTCTTTGCTGTCTCGCGCAGCCGTTCTCTCTCCCACCCCACCGACCTCAAGGGGCTTTGTACAAATCTGTAGGTACTTTTGATGTGGACTATTACCCCTTTGCCTTATTTTCTTTATTCTTGAGGAAATGTCTGAAAAGGAAATGCTAACTTGACATATAAAATGCCAGTGACAAATCCTTCTCCAGAATGATGTCTAAAACTGCAATCATCAAGAGGTAGCAGTATGAGCAAGTTATTTGAAAATATGTAGGTAAATATCAAGAGAGACAGCTGAGAAGGCTTTGAAGAGATAGCCTGGGAGGGGGACAAAGGGGGGGGAACAGGGCAGGGAGCTGATCTTTTTCATAAGTCTTCCAGAACTATTTGACTTTTTATGTGGCAATTACAACTGATGAAAAAAAATAAAATGAAATTTATAAATTCTTCTCAACAAATGAACTGGAGGCTCTCACATAATGCTCCAAGCCCCCGCTTGAGAAAATCTTCCAATTAAGCTTTCTCCTCTCAAAAATCAACTTATGTTTTGCATCTCCTTCCCATCGCTCACAGCCACAGGAAGCTAAAAGGAGGTGACAAAATCTGGCCAAATTGCGTGCAAGGTTGCTACCAGAGTCATGTCTATCTGAATTGCAGATTCTCATTATTTCCCTTTTTTATGTACTTTGCATAGACTTAATTAGAGCTCCGACATTGCAGTGGGGATCTGTAACAGGAGGGGTCCTCTCTCCAGAGAAAAATTGATGCTCGTTAACAAAAGAGAAATGGATCTCCAAATTAATTTTGTCTTGGGAACCTAGGATTCCAATACATGTGAACAGTGCTCTGTCATTCTACTCTCTTACAGGAGCAAGTCAAAATTACCCGAGATGAATCAAGTCCCCTAAAACCAGGCTGATTACTAGACCCCGACCACCTGAGTTGAATCCTCGCTCTGCCACTTAAGCGTATGACTTTGAGAACTTATTTAATCTTTTCCCGTCTCAGTTTTCTTATCTTAAAATGGGAAGGAGATGCAAAACAGAAGTTGATTTTTGAGAGAAGAAAGCTTAATTGGAAGATTTTCTCAACCGGGAGCAGAGAGCATTATGGGAGCCTCCAGTTCATTTCTTGAGAAGAATTTATAAACTTTATTTTTTTTCATCAGGTGAGATTGCCACATATCTTAAAATACCTACCTCATAGGTTTCACAAAAATTTCATGAGTAAACACATTTAAAAGGCTTAGAACAATTCCTGTTACAGAATAAGGACTCAATATCTGTGCTGCGTAACTGTGAATGGAGATTTGCATTGAATTAAAAATCAGACACAGTTAGATACTAAATTTGACTCTGCTTCTTAACAGCTGTGCAACTCTATACAAAACATTAATTTCCTCACTATACACTGGATCTTGATACCTAGCTCATAGGATTGACTGGAAGATCAAAGAAGACAATGTATCTCAAATCTGCTCTTCCCATTTTTGCCCCAATGCGTTGCTCAAAGGGACAAAGGGAGAAGGGGCACAGGAAGAATTGCAGCAGTTACCTGAGAAGACTGTTGCTGGACCATCTTCTCTTGCCCTAGTGGCACCAAATGCAGGTGATTGGTGGGAGAGCAGTGGGAGCAGAGAGGGCTATTGAATATATGTTCATTACTTAACACACAATTATTGTTGAACCAGGTGCTGTGCTAGGAGATAAATCAGGTTACTGCCCTCAATGAGCTCAGTGCAGAGCAGGAAACAAAGACAAACATAATTAGAATACCGTGTTCTAAGTACAAGAATAGAGCTATACAGATGGTTGCTTAAAGGAGAGGTGCCTAGGGTGTGGGGAAACTCCTTGGAAGGGAGGTGTTAATTTATTGCTGTGTAACAAATTACTCCAAAACTTAGTGGCTTAAAACAGCACATATATATAAACACATCACTTCAGTGGGTCAGAAATCTGGGCATGGTTTAGCTGGGTTCTCTGTTTCATGATTTCTTGCAAGTCTGCACTCAAGGTGTTAGTCCAGGTATGCAGTCTCATCTGAAAGCTCTACTGGGGGAAAGATCCACTTCCAAGTTGTGTGGTTGTTGGCAGAATTCACTTCTGTGTGCACTATTGGCTTCAGGGCATTAATTCTTCACTGTTGTCTGGAAGCTGCCCTCAGTTCCTTGCCATGTGGACCTTTCCAGCATAGCAGCTTGCTTCATCAAAACGTGCAAGCCAAGCAGACAAAAGAGAAAGCCTACTTGCGAGATGGACATCATAATTACCATGGAAGTGACACCCCATCATTTTTGCCATACTAATAATCCCATTACTTTTGCCAATGCTGGGCAAGTCATTAGGTTCAGCCCATTCTCAAGGCGAGGGGATGATAGAAGGGCATGAATACTAGGAGCATGGGCCATGGAGGGCCTTCTTAGAAGTCAGTCTAACCCAAAAGAACTCCTGAACCAATTCTTACAGCAGAAGAAGTTGATATCTGTCTATGTGGGAAGAGAGTAGAAGGTTGTAGAGGAGACAGAGCAAGCAAACAAGGCAAAGGGGGGTGGGGGAAGTTAAGTAAGTTACCTTATTTCTGAAGATGTTAGAGGAAAAGAATGGGGAAAAAGATGCTCTTCAAATAATGGAAGGAAATTAGACAATTGATACAGATTAAGGGAAGAATAGAGGTGAATTTTGAAAGGAAAAACAGACTGGTAGCCTTACCTGTGGAGTAGTTTGAAAGCCACAGTGCTGATGAGGGTTATTTTCTTAAATTTATTTTGAATTAGTAAGTGGAGAAGAGGTCAGAGTGACAGAAGTGGACATATGCTGAAGCAAGGGTGGCAGTCACAGTCTGTTCCCCTAGCTTTTTATTTTTAATTTATTTATTCAATAAATAGACTTCTTCTTTAGACTACACTCTGATGGCCATTCAATTAGTTAATTAATCACTTAATGCCAGTCGTGATACTTTCCTGTGTCCTTTTAGTTTTTAGCGTACCCCATGTTCTCATGTCCTTATTGATTCCCTGATGTACTTGTAAAAAGAAAAATTGCAAAGAATCACTACCATCACATTGAGTATTTCAGCTGAGGATTTGACATTTTCACTGGTCCCCATTATCCCAGCCAAAATTTAAGTTATAATGAAGAATTGAACTTTTGGGTTCCGTTTGGTCACACTCCTCTGGCTCGATGTCCATGGTTATAAAATGGGAATAACAGGACCCACCACTCCTATCTGCTCTCGTTGATATCAGCATTGAATGAGATAATGTATTAAATACATTTTAAAAATTATAAATGATACATATAATACACAAGAAAGCAGTTCACCCCACAAACGGTTATTGAGGGCACTGCACAAGACACAGTAGAAATGTCTAGACTAGAACCCATCCCTTATGTGTGAGCAACTCAACAGTAGTAGGAGAGAAAGGTATTTGAACATATCCTTAGAATACAATTTCC
This sequence comes from Ursus americanus, assembly GCF_024610735.1. Taxonomy (NCBI): domain Eukaryota; kingdom Metazoa; phylum Chordata; class Mammalia; order Carnivora; family Ursidae; genus Ursus; species Ursus americanus. Next base: position 22,525,043 of record NC_142143.1, on the reverse strand, counting down.
TAAATGTGATCATGGAGACCTATACAAAGGCCATTTTAGGCTATTGACAAATTTATCACATCATATTTTAAATATTCATTCTATGATCATGAAGTCACAAAACAATATTTACTAAATACTATTGAGCATCTGTTTTGGATATGACATACTGTGGTGGTTTAGTGCATGGACTCTGGACAGAGCCCACCTGAGATCAAGTCCTGGCTGTGATTTTTATCAACTCTGTGAACTTGGTCAAGTTACTTAACCATGATATACCTCAGTTTCCCCTTTTGTAAAATGTGGATAATAGTGGTGTAGCTCATAGAGGTGTTGTAAGGATTAAACAAGTTAGTATAAGCAAAGTTCTCAGAACTTTGTAGTAAGCACTGTGCAAGTGTTTGCTTTTATAACCATAGGCAAAGACCTATGTGGGGCCCAAAGGATGTGACACTGAACAAGAAGAATATGGTCCCTGCCTTCCAGTAACTTTGAGCTTAACGGATGAGTCTCATGCCCCATCACATGTCAAATCACCCAGGCCAGGAAGCTGGAAGTTACCTGAGGCACACTCCTCTGCTTCAATTCCGCCGCTGCACACCCAGCCCTCACAGTTGATCACTGAGTCAGATCATGTCCATATTCCAGAGAGCCCTTCTCTGTTCCCTCCTCCCCGACCCCACCCCCATGCATCCAGGGACTCATCCAGTAACTCACCTTCCTTCACCTGTACCAGCACCGCCTCTGTGTGCTAGCAGTGTGTCAGTCTGAACATCCAGCCCCTCGATGGAAAACTCTACAGTGTTTCCTCACTACTTCCTGGAATGAATTCACATCCCATAAAAAGACCCGTCGTAATCTTCTCCTTGCACACCTCAGTACTTGCCCAGAGACCAGGTTGTGTTGTGGTGAAAGACACAGACTCAGGAGCCAGATCATTAGAATCCAGTTCCACCATTTGCAAGCTGTATAATCCTAGGTTACCTAACTTTGCTGGGCTCAGTTTCTTTATCTCTTAGTGGTGATAATATCTACCTCATGGGGTTTTTGTAAGGATTAAGTGATTTCACCTACAGGAAGTCCCCTGGCATGGAGTAAGCATTATCTAAATGTTAGCAATGATTTTTACCTGTCTTGAGTCTTACCTTGAGTCCCTCTTTCTTCACTCCTCCATCCCATTGCAGCTATACAGAACCATTGTTCATTCCCTACACACTCTCTTATCTACCTGCTCCTCCCATTTCTCTAATCACCTCATGTGGGGGACACACCCTAAGGTGACCCCCAATGTGTCCCTCCTTCTTTTCATGCCTTTGTATAATCCTCTTTCCTCAGGTGCAGGTGAGACCTGTGATTTGCTTCTAACCAATAGAATATGTCAAAGGTAATGGGATGTCCTTTCATGATATGGTTACATTATGTAAGACTCTCTTAGCAGTCTAGACTAGAGACTGTTCTTGTTGGCTTAACGAAGTAATAAGTCACGTAGGAGAAGATGACATAGCTTGGAACTTCTGGCAGCCTCTTAAAACTACAGATGGCTTCTAGGACCTGAGGATAGCCTCTGTCTAATAGCCAGCAAAACTATGGGGCCCTCAGTTAGACAACCATGAGGAAATGAAAGCTGTCAACAACCTGAAAGAGCTTAAAAAATAGATTATTCCCCAGTCAAGCCTCTAGATGAGAATGCAGCCCGCCCAACATCCTCGATATAGCTTTGTGTGACCTTGAGCAGAGAAACAAACCCATGCCCCGACTCCTGATCCACAGCAAGTATAAGATAATAAATGCTTTTTTTGTTTGTTTTAAGCCACTACAAAGTGGTAATTTGTTACATAGAGATAGAAAACTAACATACCCCCAATCCTGTTCACTTGGAGAATTCCTACTTAGACCCTAAGTGTTACTTTCCCTGTGAAGCTTACCCTGATACTCCCACAACAGATGGTCTCTCCCTCCTCACACCCCCATTGTACCTCTCACACCGTCCATAACAGAACAGTTGCCCTGCATTGTTACTATTTATTAAGCTCTAAGTCTTTCAGAATGGAGTCTTCATTTTGTTTACCTTTAAATTTCCAGTTTTGGAAATATGATGCCAACTCTGTAGGAGAGAGGGAGGAAGAGAATGGGGGAAAAGACCAAGAGAAATAAAGGAAGGATAGCAGGGTGATGCGCAATAAATGTTTGTTGATAAGTGAATAAACAGTATTTTGATTATTTTCTTCTCAGGTCTATAAAATTCTACAGAGATGCTTTCCTTTCACTCTGATAGGCATCCTGAAAACTGAGACTATCATCATAACAGAAGATTGAATTATCACTAACTCCGATTGCCAGCAAAATGGAAAAAGAAAACAGCATTGAGAAGAAGATGATACACCAAGAAAAATATTTTTATTTACTTTTATTGTTAAAGGAAAACCTTGGCAGAATAAGGTCCAAATATTAGCTTAAAAAGTGATGGGGGTAATTTCTCCAGTAGGTCAAATACTGGAAATGAATGTTGAAATAGACCAATTGATAGGAAACATGATACAACTCAACAAACTTGGAAAAGATGTCACTTAGCTTTATTCAATAGAGATAAACAATAGAAGAATTGGCAGATTATCAAATTCTCAAATTTTTTCTGAAAAAAACAATTTAGAAGTATTTAATTTCCTTGAAGGAAAAGTAAAACAGTTAAATGACTACCTCTTCTCTTTGTAGGATCCTTGTTAACTTGGAGTGCATGTCTTAGTCCATGAAAGAGTTCAAGTTGCTTACATATTCTTATTGAATAGACTTACTGTGTACTCTGTGTGTTGTGTACAAGAAGAAACAAAAGCAAAGTAGGCCCGCTGTGAGTTACAAAAATATATTAAATTTGGCCAAAGCATAATTTAGCCACAGGTAAAGCGTGAGTTCTTCCCAGCGTCTGCTTTCTGCACACCATGGCCGCTGCAGGCAGGCAGATGATGAACAGTCTAGCTGCTGAGATGGAATGACGGACAGGTATATGGACAGACACCTGCTGTTTACGTTCAGTGACAGCAGGTGCCCTACAGTGTTAGGTTAGCTGCTGAGAAGAATAAGTTACATACTAACTTCTAACAATAATGGCTATTTCACGCTGCGTGGATGTCCAGTAACTGCGAAGTTAACCCACTGTGTTGCTTGGAGAGATACTCCAAATGTCAACATGTAAGTAGGAAGTACCTGGCACATAGTAGGGCACATGATATTCGTCAAACATGAATCTAAATAATAGATTATTTATCTAAGTATCTAAATAATTATCTAAATAATTCCCAACCTTTGGGATCTGAATGCTTGTGGTTGGGGGTTGCACTCCCTGTGCTTATGTTAATTTGAGGGGTATTCTTGCCTCGTAGGTCAAATGTTGTCAGTTTAAGACCTGATACAGAACAGTTTCTTTCCACCTTAGGCTTCTGCAATGCCCATAAGGAAAAACAAAGACATTGGATTTGATTATGGTCTTTGTCTTCAAGAGGGTGAACAAAAAGGCAGTGAGTTACAGGGAGAAACAACTAACTGAATTAGTGGTTTCTATCAGAGCAGCGATAGGCTGTATTGCTCTAAGCTTTGTGCAGCCTGGGGCCCTCCATCTTGGGCCACCCCGACTCTGCGACTAGGGCTGAGGATTGCTTTAGTGTCCTAATACTGCCATAACAAGTTGCCACAAACGGTGGTTTAAAACAAAACACATTTATGCTTTTACAATTCCGGAGGAATTATAAGCACTCCAAAATCAGGCTCACTGGGCTAAAATCAAGGTGTGCACAGAGCCGGTTCCTTTCGGAAGTTCTGAGGAAAGAACTAGTTTCCCTGCTTTTTTTAAACATCTGATGCTGTGTATATTTTTGGGCCCCTTCTTTCATCTTCAAAATACATCATCCAACCTCGGCTGCCCTCCTCACACTGCCTCCTGCTCTGATAAGGACCCTTGTGATTACATCAGACCCAGTCAGACAATCCCGGATAATCTTCCACATTTCAAGATGCTTAACTTAATCACAACGGCTAGGTCCTTTTTGTCCTATCAGGTAACATATTCCCAGGTTCTGGGGATTAGCACATGGATGTCTTGGAGGACCACTGTCAGCCTACGTCAAGATTTAGCCACAAGTCTAACTGACAGACTTCTCAGTTAGGGAATGTACATTTAGAATCAAAACCGAATCTTGGACTAACAAATGCCCTTTTAAGAGTAAATGAGGCAGTTGCTTTGATTCTTTCAGCCAGCAGTTTCTCAACCTATTTTTCTTCCACAGGACGAGGTAGCATGCCTGAAATTCTCATCAGGAAAGCTTGCTCACTCCCCATCTCCACACTATTCTGTGACTGAGAACCACTGTATTTAGCCCTTTAGAGGTCCACAGAGGATGCTGGGATTAGTAACTTCCTAACTTCTGCCGTGAAGATTCTCCCCTGGTCCCCTCTGTGGTCCCCTGGTGACCTGAGTACTCCCTGCACTGCATTTATTTCCAATCGTGCTTAACAAACTCAAAGGGAATTTACATACCTTGATCAGCATAAAAATGTCCCCACATCCTGCTCTCTCCTGACTGGCTTCATTTCCTCTCTCAAGCTCAGCCAACGCAAAATACTATCAGCTCCTAGGTTTTTACAGCCTCTGAGTTCTGCTCATCAGGTCTGTCACAGCCAGTGGGTGGGTGAAAATTGGGAGCCAAGAGAGGGGATAGTGGGCCGGGCTGAGCATGATTCATTCCCCTGGTTTGTTTGGCTCCTGATGTCCCCAAAGACCAGTGTTCCATTATATTTCCTGTATTAGATGGGGGGCAGCCAGCCGGGAGCAGCTTGCCCTCTGCCCCTGTGACAGAGCCAAGTAAAGTTCGACTTGCCAGTCGTGTGCCCCATCAGAACATCCACGGGCAGAGACTCTCTCTACGTAATTAGAATCTCTGTCTTAGTGCGTGTGCCAGGCGCTGGGAGCCCAAAGATGTTCCTACCCAGCAGTTTTCTTTCTCTCCCTCTTTTTTTAGGTTGGCACCACCTTGTCAACAGGTGTGATCAACAGTAAGGAAACACGCAGTGCCAGCGCTCACTTTCTGGTGCAGGATGAGAACCCACTACTAAAAGGATAGCACTCACAGCATCGGGCAGTCTGCCATGAAACCGTCCCTCCTTGGCACCGGTGCCCATGGTGAGCGTCTAGGCAACTTTTGATTGGGCACCACGCCCTCCAAACAGATGGGCATGAATGTAGGCAGGCAAGAGACCATTTATTTATATCAACTGTATTTGCTGAGGGCAGGGTTCCCAGCTGGGAACATCAAAACAGCTCTTTGTCCTGGCCGGCTGCAGCTCTGATGGAGGTGAGGCAGCCTTGCAAATTCAGCTGGATTAATTTTGAAAAATAAGAACAATGTTTCTATGGACACCGGGGGACATTTTTGGCTCTCTTCAATGGTTCAGAGCACAGAGCAGGCTGGGCCCAAGTCATTTTAATAAAATCTCCCATCCCTGTTTGGATTGGATGGGAAAAAGCCAAGGAAGCTTTCCAAATCAGGCCAAATTTAGGTGAACAGAGTTAGCCCCACATGGAAGCCTGCTTTGTGAGTCCTTTCACGCACAGTGGCAGTGGCTTCCAAAGAAAATGAAGCCGAAGTCACCCAGACTCGGGCACTGGGAAAGGCATTCTGGTTGGGCTCACCACTGCACTGTTTTCCTAGGCATTCATTAACCTGCCTTTGGTCCCTCCTGTAACTGATGAATGGGATCAAGCGTGAGCTGAAAACGCAAGGAGAGACATTAGGGCTGACTTTCATAAGAGCCCCCACTTGGCTTTAAGGGTAAAGAGATAAATTAAAAAGAATTATTATCTGCATTTAAACACCTGAGCAATTGCAGAGTCTCTGAAGAGTATAACTTTATTAATATTAGTATTAACCACGAAAATATATTGCTTGCTTACAACACACCCGGCATTGTCTTAAGCACTTTACGTGAAATCTTTCAATTCATTTTCTCAATAACCCTATAGAGGTGGATACTGTTATGAGTATCATGACACAGATAAGCAAACCGAAGCTTAGAGAGACTTACCCTAGGCCACGCAGCTAATACCTGGGATAACCAGGGCTCACGCCCAGAACTGCCTGACAACAGACCCTATGGTTACACCCCACTTCTTCCACAAACACTGAAAGAGGCCAATCTGTTTAATAATTGGCTTGCTTAATTTAGGGATGTTTCTTTAAATAATAGCGGTTTAGGTCAATTCTTCTCAAACTTCAATGTCCCTACAGATCACCTGGGAGATTTTGCTAATATGCAGATTCTGAATCAGTAGACCTGGTTCCGTGGGTCTGGCTGATTCAGATTTCTGAATTTCTAACAAGCCCATGAGGCCAGGACCCAGCTACACCGAGCGGCGAGATTTCAGGCGAGAGCACATGGAGCCCCAACCGTGGCTACACATGGAAGTGACCTGAACAGGTCTTCTAAAAATACCAAATGCCCACATTGCACCCCCAGAGATTCTGATTTAATTGCTTGACAACCATTGGGTGAGCAATTCTCTGACTTACCAGCATTTCATCATTTATTTGAGACGGGAATGCTGTATTTTAAAAGGCCCTTGGTTGCATTCCTTAAAGATGGAAAATAAGACAATGTGATGCTGGAGGACACTCCCCGTTCCGAGTCAGTTCCTGTTCCTGATCATTTGTAACAATGCTGGGAGGCGGGTGATGGGTGGGTCAACCTGTTACTCACACCCTGGTGTTCATTGTGAACAGCTGGAGTGAGAGCAGCCTGAGCTCGGGAGCAGCGCTGCAGTCACTTAAGAGCAGAGTGTGACAAAAAGCACGATGATGGCGGTGACAAGGAATTCCAATCAGACATCATCTTTCTATGGCATAGGTTTTGTTGATTGTCATTTTCTGGTTGAGAGGCTCTGAATAGGGAAACCTGGGGCCACTCCAATCTCAACTATGTCAAACCTCTAATCAATTACACATAACAGGCAATAGTATGGATCAGGTGTTCAATGACTGCATTTATTAAAGAGAAGCAATTGATTCCACGTCGGTGGATGTGTGGCCATGGCTCTTTTTGGGGTTTCCTGCGAAGTGTGATCAAACCAAAAGGACTACAGATTATTAAATCCAAATCAATGTTTTTGCTGGCAAAAGCAAAGCATTCAATGAAGGGGGGGGAAAGTATCCTCTTTTCAGAAGATCTCAGCTTCATGTATTATTGATGCAAAGATGATCAGATAAAAACTGGAACTTGGCAAGCTGTCAAATAAAAAATGCAGAGTGAATCAAAAATTTATAAAACAGTATTGAGTTATTACAATTCTATTATAGACACCAGTAATCATTTTTACTGAAACAAACCTCTTCTATGACTGTACAGCTGGGATGTTAGGGTACAAGGATTTAGGACTTGACCTCATTTGAGGTGGGGGGGAGAATACCACAAAATTAAAAATTAAATATGAAGAGTGAATGATTGAGTCACAGTTCCGTAGTAGACTGAATAAAAACAATAGAGTTCAAATGAAACAATGGCAGTGTTTCCCTTCTTGGGCTACATTTTGCTGACTTCCTTGAAAAATTACTGGCATTAGATTCAGAGCAGGATGAATTGCTTTACAGAATCTGTAAACGTAATTTGTGCGTGTTCTTGGCACACGCACAACGTAAGACACTGGGGAGGAAAAATGACTTGGTGAGATATTTTGTCACTTATGGATTTTCTTTTATAGGAAAAAAATCCCACCACTATAGTTTTATTAGCTATCTCATCTTATACAGGAGCCTTCTCCCTCCCTTCCTGAAACGGAAGCCCTGACAATGCCAGAAATATATTCAAGAATGGAGAGATGGCTGTCACCATTCCTAAATATCCAGAAGATAATTGCCAACCAAAGTTAGAGCATCTTGACATAAAACATCCCTTTAGCTCCCAAACCAATTTTCCTATCCAAATCAAATAAACAGCTATAATTATAAAATCACACATACCAATACGTCGTCAGCATTAGAAAAATGACACCAAAAACGTTTGACGGGGAGGCCTGCTTTCTGTCCTTGGCTTTTCCTCCATGCCTGGGCAGAGAACAAAGAGGAACTCTTGGAACTGAAAATGACTCAGAAGCAAGGTAAGCGTGGAACAACCAGAGACATCCGCCCTGGGTTTTCCCGCTTTAGGGCTGAAACCTGACATTGTTATTATGATTCAAACATGAAATAACTTTGTCTTTAAGAAACAGAATTGACTTCACGTAAATGGGCTTCGATCAAGAGGCAGAAAGGGGGGAATGCTTTGCTTAATCAAAGAGCCAAACTGCCCCATGACATGACCCACTTCAGACCCCCACTCTCCTGGGGACAGGAGAGTCTGGTCAACTTTCAGTGGACTTTGAAAGGCAAAACCTTCCTGTGCGAGTTACATATTTGCCAGTTATTCTCAATATTACATGCTGAACACCTTACCTAAAGTGTCGATGCCAAGAAAACCTGAGGGATTCACCAATCCCTATGCATGAAAGAGCACAAAAACTCAGATTCTCTGCTGTGACCTATGAATTATGTTGAATCATTATTTTTTGATGTGATGTTTCATTCGTGTCACCATAGCTGTTTTCAAGAGCATAGGACAAAATGCAAATGCAAGGGGAATTTTCATTTCCCCACTGAGAACCAACTTTAGGAGGTTCCCACGACACTTGCATTTGTTTTGGGTAACTGGTTACATGCTCTGTTGTGTTCGTCTTCCCAAGATTAGGGGTTCATTATGCAGTGTTGGTCCTCCCCGTCACTAGGCTAGGGAACTCGGCACAAACCAGAGTACGGCTGGAGAGCAGTGGGCTGTGACAGCCAGAGTGAGAATGAACTCACTATTTGAAGTAGGTGTGTGTGTGGTGTGCCTTGCCTCAGACTCCACACAGGAAAGCCGAAACCACACCAAGTGTTTCACACAGAAGGGATTTAGTACAAGGAGTTGGGTACACGGGTGTAAACAGGGTCACGGGTCTTGTGGACAAGGTATAAATCAAGATCTCCAGGGTAATACGCTTTCAAACTGCACACAGGAGTTTGGTCAGCTTAGCAAACACCCTGGTTCAAACTGCATTCCAGCCAGTTGGAACGCCCGACTTGCTTCTGCTGGGAAGTATAAAATCTCTCATTTCCTATCGTCAATTGCAGCATCCAGTAGCTGCAAAGTGTTCAAGCAATTACTGTGTTTCACCAACTGGATGCCTCTGGCCATAAGGGGCCTTTTGGGTTTGCACAGCTCCGCTGTCACTTCCCTTCCTTGGCTGATCCTGGTACAAATTGCTGGTGGCTCCAGGAGTGTGTCCTCTCGCTCACTGGAGGGCAAGTCAGGTTTCTGCAAAAATGCTCTCTGCTTTTCAATGCACATGGTGCTGGTGGGAGTGGGAGCGTGGTGGTGGTGGTAGTGGAGGATGGGGACGGAGGGCATCGCTCATCCCCAGGGCTAATCAAACCACCACCGATGAGTCCTGTTGCTTCTGCCTCCTAATTATCTCCTAAAGTTATCCCCTTCCCTATTCCCATGAAGGTTCCCACTATGTTCCTTCAGGCCATTTCATTTCTCAGCTTAAATTTCACAACAACCTCCTAACTGGTTCCCCTGTCTTCCCCCGGCCTTCTTCCTACCCATAATTCTCCACCGCAATGATTCTCAGCCAGGGGCGAGCCTCTCCACCCCCGCCCTCGCCCCCAGCAGCAGCAGGCATTTGGAAATGTGTGAGAGCGATTGGGGTTGTCACGTAACTGGCGGCGGGGGGGGGGGGGGGGGGGTGCATGCTGGCATGAAAGGAGGAGGAACCAGGGCGCCTGCGATACCCAGTGCTCTCATTTACTACTGCAGTGGTGTGAACAACCGCAAATTTAGCAGCTTAAAGCAACAGCCATTTATGATCTTACGGTTATGTGGGTCGGAAGTCAGACAGAGGTCTAACTGGGCTAAAATCAAGGTTTCGGCAGGACTGTGCTCCTCACTGGAAGCAAGCTCCTCTTCCGGGCTCAACAAGGTTGTTGGCAGAGTTCGGTTCCATGGGACTGTAGAACTGAAGTCCAGTTTCCTTGCTGGCTGTCAACAGAGATCACTCCAGCTTCTTTCTAGGGGTCTCCACATTTGTCAGCTCATGACCCCCTTCATCTTCAAAGAAAGTGATGGTGGATTGAATCCTTCTTATGCCCTGTGTCTTCTGCCACATCTTTCCCTGATTCTTCTGTCTTCTTCTTCCTCTCTAACGGCCTATGGGATTAGATTGGGCGCACCCAATCTAGGTAACCCAGGATCACCTCCTTATTTTAAAGTCCATAACATCAATCCTAGCCACAAAGCTCCTTTTGCCATGTAATGTAGCATGTTCACAGGTTCCAGGAATTAGGATACGGGCATCTTTGGGGAGCCAGTAATCTGCAACTCCAGTTGGAATGACCTCCATGCTAGAGAATTGTTCCACCCAAAATGCCACTAGCATCCTCTTTGAGAAATATGGAGTGGGTGATCTTTCTAAAATGAAAATCTGATTGGTCTTTTCCTTGCTTTGAAATCCTTCAGGGAATCCTTACTGCCCTTAAGAAAAAATCCAGGTCAAAGCCTTAGCATGCCTACAAGAAAGTTCTTTATGATCGAGCATCTCTTCAACTCTAGCTCACAAATGGCTCCAGCCACAGTGAATGATTTTCTGACCATCCTGTGCTCTGATTCTTTAGGTAGGTTCTTTCTTCCATCTGGGCCACTCTTCCCCCAAACTCTTACCCACCTCCCCTCACCTAACTAATCCCAACTCAACTTTCAGATCTTACTTTAGAACTTACTTCATGAAAGCCTTCCATGACCCTATAAGTCTGTGCTCGGCACCACTCCTACGTGCTCCCATGGCACCCACACACCCACTCATACCATTTATCACGGTGCTTTGTAACTTCTGGCTTTTGTCGTTCCCGCATAAGCTCTGAGCTCTAAGAAGACAGGCATAGCATTGTCCTGTTTGTTGTTGTATCCATAGCGCTTAGCTCACACCTGCCACAGACTTACCTTCAATGCATATTTATTCATTAAATAAATTAGTCATGTTAACTTTGATATAAAAGACACAGTCAATTTGGTTCTAACCCTTCTACAACAGAGACATAATCATAGCAACAGTTATATTCCAAACTTTGACCATCAGACAGCATTTCATCTGAACTGCATATCTGCATGAAGTGGGGATTATTATCATTAACTCCGCATTACAGAGGAGGAGACTGAAACTCAGAGGGGATAAATAATTCCTCATAAAAGCATGTGGCCAACAAGTGGCTAAACTGGAACCTAAGTGTGGTTTCTGATTCCCAAGCCGATATCATGGTACCTTTCTGAACCAACAAATAGCATCTCCTTCTTATAAAGCATTAGGTCGCAGAGTCCTCATAACTTCGCTGTAAGATAAAACTATTGAACCCTTTTTTAAACACAGAGAAAGAGACTCATTGAGGTTAAGAGACCAAGGCCACGCAGTTAGTATGCGGCAAATTCAGAACTAGAAGCCAGATATTTTAATTCCATCCCTCTCATCCTAACTGTACCACCTATGAACTGGGAACATGACAGAACATGGAGCTTGGCAATTTATTCTCAACTTCTTCATGTCATCATCTGACAACTCCCTGCCCACACACAACCACTAAGGAACTTACACCAATGAAAAATCTATTTAGACAAAGGGAACCCCTCTATTCCTGGATCATTTATATACTATATATGTGGTGAAAAGAGAGAGAAATATATTATGTGAATTTAACCTCCAGAAAGATGATAGGTGATAAATAATGGTAATTACCTTAAGAATACATATTGATTATCATAGTGATCAGAATACCTATACAGTATAAAATCTAACCTTGAGGTAGAGTCATCTGTCACCACAATGAACCAACAGGACCCCTTTGGCCCCCAAGACAGCCCCCAACAGTCTTCACCTCTTTGTAGTCATGTCCTGTGTATTCCCCTCCTTACTGAATCAGGGCTGACCTACATGAACAGTAGAATACTGCAGAAGTGACAGTGTGTGACTTCCAAGGCTGGGTCAGAACAGACATTTGCCTCTTCCACCTTGACATCCTGGATTACTTTTTCTAGGGGAAGCCATCTGTCATGTCATAAGGGCACAAGCAGCCCTGTGGAGAGGTCCTTGTAAAGAGGAAGTGACACCTACCACCAGTGGCCAGTTCCAGTGTACCATCATGTGACTGAGCTCCCTTGGAAACAGATCTGCCAGCTCCAATCAGCCTTCAGGTGACTGCCACTCCAACCAACATCTGAATGAACAAATCAATCCCAAGTCAAGACTACCTAGTGAAGCTGCTCCTGAATTCCTGACCCTCAGAAACCGGGTAATAAGATAATAAATGTGAATTGTTGTCTTAAGCCACCAATTTTTGTGGTAATTTATTATTCAGCAATCGATAATGATACAGGTTGCAAGGGACAGAAGCTCAATTTCAACTAGCTTTAAACAGCCTGTAACCTTTTAACCTATGTTCCCATAGGAAAGTCTGGGAGCACGTGGCTTCAAGGACAATGGAACTAGGGCCCCAAAAGATGCCCAAACACTTTTTCTTTATCTCTCACCTCTGCTTCTTTCTGTACATATATTTCATTCTCTCAGCCAGGCTTCTTCCATAGAACAGAGAACATGGCCGCCAATGGGATCAGGCATTACATCTCACTTTCTCCCATCCCAAGTTCTAAAAGCTGGAAAGTGCTCCAGTTGGCCTAGCACAGATCACATGTTTATCCTAAATTAGAGTGGAGGCCAAGTTGATGGGATCCATAAGAATATGTCTATCTCCATCCAAACCACATGATTAGCGTGAAGAAAAAAAAACCTTTCTTAGGAGCAGAATGGGATAAGCAGAATTTCCTTGGAAGGAGAACAGGAGGCCCACTCACTACTCATTGTATGCTTGCATAGGAGTGTAAGGGAGCATACATGCTCAGCTAATGCTAATCCCCTGACAACACTTGACGTCATTGTTTTCATGTGTCATTTTATCACCTGGCTGGTAAGAACAAGTTTCTCTCCTATCAGGAGATCATATCAGCCAAATTTCCAAAGAGAAGTAAATCTTATTTTTCAAAGAGGGAAGTAGAGAAAAAAAAAAAGAAAAGATTAGCCCAAAAAAGCCTAGTATTACAAAATACCTTTAAAAAAATGCTTTCCCTAGAAACTGGGGACATGATAAGAGAGAGGAAATTAATGATAATACATACCCTCTAGCAAGCACACGTTAGGCACATGAGGCTTCTGGATGTCACATAATTTGCCTCATCTCATACAGATGATAAATGTCAGAGCCAAGATCACACCTGGGTCTGTCTGTCACCAAAGTCCAAGCTCTTAATCACTATGCAAAATACCAGAGAAGGGATCACACAAGCCCTCGACTTATCCAAGTTCGTGTTTAGCACCTAAGCTGAAGGGATGCAGAGGAAGCTGGGCTCAGGTCAAGATTCATTCTCCTACAGATTCTGTATCTAGCTAGACCTCACCTCAGCACTCCCCTGGGCTCCGCCTGGGAGAAATGAACTCCAGCCCAGTCCTGCTGCTTTGGTCCAGGAAGCAGAGCAAGACCCAAGGCAAAGGTTTTCAGAATTCTGTCACAGCAAAATCTGTTTTTCATTGTCCTTAGAAATAAACTTTGTTAAACCAGTTCCATCTTTGGGAGGCTCTGAGAGGCAGTTACATAAATAGAAAACTCATGTGACTCATTCTGATTAGGAGTGGGCCACTTGGAACAAAAAATTTGAGTGCTCAAAAGGCAGGCATGACATCATCAGTGACAAGTCAGGCCAACCTGCAGTTGAAGACTGTGCCTATCACATATCATCTGTGTCTTGGGGCAGTTGACATCTCCATCCCATGGTTTCTTTATATGAAAAATGGGCATAAATGACATATGTCGCAGAATGATTGTGAAGACCAAGTGAGGTACCATTTGTGGAAACACCCAGCATGGTACTTGATAAATATTGGTAGAGCTTTTCTTTCATCAACAGGGCTTTTTTTGTTCTGCGTGCCAGGGCCTGAGACTTTTCTCCTCGAGATTATAAATTCCTTATGGCAGAGACACTTTCTTAGTGCTGTTCCGTACCCTACACATCCCCTATGAGCCGGTAGTGTTTGATGTGCTAATGCAGTGGGCTCCACAGGGAGCAAATTAAATCAGCAGGTCGCATGCTTTCTAGCAGCTGCAATATGCCCTCATCTCAACCAGAACACAATACTATGGGTGAACACTTCAAAGTTTGGACAGACAGATAACCAAGCTAACAGACTCAGTGACTGTAAGAGGCAAGCCTATGGATACATGTAAATATTTTAATCTTACATGTCAAAACTAGTGCTAATGGGTATAAACGTTCGGTTAGTGGGATCTACCGCTCCACACTTGACCTTGGCAATGATGCCCTCTCTAGAACCCCTTTGACAAGGAGACCCAGTGTGGCCACACTGCAAGCCATATGATCCCCTTACCCGTACTTAGATGTATATATAGTTCATTGGCCCAGGGACAGAAAATTATGATGCAACTAGGCACGAGAAGGAAGACTTGGACCAATTAGGTTCTTTCCCTTGGGAATTTGTCTTACTCCGTTCGGACTGCTATAACAAAATACTATAGACTGAGTGGCTATTAAAAAACAAACCTTTGTTTCTCACACTTCCAGAGACTGGAAAGTCCAAGATCGTGGCGCTGTTCAATGTCTGGTGAGAGCCCACTTCCTCATTGACGACCGTCTTTTCATTGTAACCTCATATGGTGGAAGAGAAAAAATTTCTTTGGGGTGTCTAATAAGGGTGCTAATCCCATCACGAGAGCTCTACTTTCATGACTTACTCAGCTCCCAAAGGGCCCACCTCCTAACACCATGACCATGGCGGGGGGTAAGATTTCAGAATATGAATTTGGGGGTACATGAACATTCAGTCTATAGCAGAAAGTGTATTGAAAAATACTGGGCGAATGAAGCCAAGCCAGATGGGAGTTAAAACTGAAAGTACACCATTAGGAGGCAGATTACAGTAAGGAATAAAGATGGTGCAGATCGTCTGCCTGGATCCGTTACCAGTTCTGTCAGTTCTGTGTGATCTCGGGCCAGGGACTTTATCTCTGGGCATCTCGGTGTCTTCATCTGTAAAATGGAGATGATGATAGGACCTGCACTGTGGGCTTAGTGTAAAGATTCAAAGAGGAAACGAATATGGAAAGCACGTGGAATGATGACTAACATCGAGTTAGCACCACGCACGTGGCAGCTAGCATTGTCACGTAGACTCCAAGACCAAGGCATGTCCGAGCCAGGGGCAGGCCATTATGAGAAAGCAGTAACTATGAGGGAACATAGGAAGCTGGTGGATACTGAGGGCCGGTGCAGGAAGAAGCCATGAATCACAAAGACCCCCTAGCCCGTGAGAGATACACAGAGCGTAACCTGCCTTCAAGCTGATCCTGCTCTGATCCGTAAGAGAAACTCCCTGAAAGATGGGTCAGCTGCCTGTTCTCTGAGCTAAGCAACATAAAGAACCTAAAACTTGGTACAAGAAGGATCCTGACTAAGCAGAAGCATCGTGTCTTTATTGCTAAGAAGTTTGCGACGTCTCGATAGAAATGACGTATCCCAATTTTTGCAATAAAAGAGAAAAGAACAGGGCTCTGGAACAACCCCATCAGCATGCCCCTTCCCTTGCCATGGATTTCTGGTGAAAGCCCGAAGTTGGCACATGCGAGCTCTCTACATCTAGCAAAGTGATAACCCTTATCAAGAGGCAGAGTCTGAAGCAAAGAATGTCTTGCAGCCCAGATAAGCTCCAAGGCGCCAGGCCAGGGTAATGGACCATAGGAGATGGAGCAGGGGTCTGCCAAGCTCAATAATACAGCATTGTTGCTGCATTGGAAAATGTTTTAATTTACATTTTCAAGTGCAAAATATTTTCCCCTCATGCTTTGGCTAAATTAGGTAGTTAAAGTCTGTGAAGTGGCAGTAATTGGAAACAATGGATTTTATATTTGACATTTATTATTTTAGTGAAATCTGTTTTACATTTACATCAAACATCCAAGGACCCCTGCAGACGTTTCTTTTGCTATTGCATTACCATTTAGTTCTAATAATGCACTTCGAATCCCCAATTCTTGATTATAATTATATCATGTCAGATGGAGTAAGAGGTGAGGGAAAGATAAACTTTCAATGGAAATTATACCCCCGTGCTCTCCTCTCCTTTTGTTGAACTTTCATAAGCTGATAATTTGTTCAACATACTTTTACCCTAATTCTTTACAGTTATATTTTGTTCTGTAATTACTCTATATATTTTGGTCTCACTTCACCAGAAGTCTATTTAAGAGCAAAGATCATGTCTTAAACTTCGAATCCAAGCACGTAAAAATCAAGAAACGTTCGGTTGACCATTCAGAACATATTTGTGTTCTAGGAAATGAGGAGTAGACGCCGGGGAGGCGGAAGGACAGAATTCCAGTTGGATGTAAGGAAAACTTACAACCTGCTCAAGATGGATTAGGTGGATTCAGCAAGTGATGAGTCCTTTGTTCTCAGTGGTGTTCAAACAGGAACTCGGAGACCGCTTGATGATGAGGACATAAGCCAGGAATGAAAAAGTTTGGAGTCCTTAAAACTCCTTAAAACTCCTTAAAACTATGTGACCATGGGCAAGTGACTTAACTTCCCCAAGCCTCAGTGTCCTCATCTTGCAATGGGGTTAATAGTCTATGAAAAGTCAGGAAAGATATCCATGTAACGAATCAGACGTCCTCAGGGACCCCAAATATTCAGTGGTCCTTTCTTTCATGGTGGGAGGAAGGTCAAAAAATATCATTTCATTCTTGACTTTAATATTTAGAGAAATATAGGGGTGCCTGGGTGGCACGGCGGTTAAGCATCTGCCTTCGGCTCAGGGCGTGATCCCGGCGTTATGGGATCGAGCCCCATATCAGGCTCTTCTGCTATGAGCCTGCTTCTTCCTCTCCCACTCCCCCTGCTTGTGTTCCCTCTCTCACTGGCTGTCTCTATCCTGTCGAATAAATAAATAAAATATTTAAAAAAATATTTAGAGAAATATAGACTGAGCAAAGTTTTAAAATAAAACTCAAAAATAGCCCCTAGAAATAAAAATAGAATGTGAAGCTTCCAAATCACAAGAGAGACTGAAAGCGACAGAGAACAAAGGAAGAAAATCTAAGATGACAGAGACTGTGTGACAAAATGGCGTAACAAAAATAACCTCTGTTTATGAATGCAAATTAAATTACTGGCACCAGGAGCCACTCTGGATTTTACATACTTTATCTCTTTAGTTCTTTCAGTGTGCTAGAGGCCGCTGTTGTTATTATACCCATTTTACAGGTGAGAAAACTGAGGCTTAGGAAAGAAGAGCTAGTAAATTGCATCCAGGCAGTCTAACTGCAGAGGGCCTACCCCTAAACATTACACTACCCTGCAGGAACAAAAGAAGGGTGCCTGTGTTTATATGTCTAAATACCCTCACATATTTACATGGATAGGAAAGACTGAGTCATAAATAAATGAACATGTTAAACAGTGTTTATCTCTAAGTAGCAGGATTATGAGAAATCATCATTTTCTTTTTTACAGTTTTCTGTATTTTTCAAAATTCTCTGCAATTAGCGTATATTTTTATAGTCAGGAGAGAGGCTGTAAACTTTACAATAGATTGTCCCTCTTCTTGTTATACCAAGAAGCCTAAAGTCATGGTATAAAATTCTTGAGATTTTCGTGGGATTTATGCTTCCTGAGGGAAAACGTTTCCAAAGTGTTCTCATTATTTCTTCCAGTGGAGCCAGAACTGAAACTAGTGGATGAAACGGTTTGTTTTGTTGTGTCTCGTATAACCTATGTGGATTTAAAAACAAGAGAGAGAGAGGGGTTTAAGTCAGAGGAAAATTTAAACAATCCTGCCTCCTGTGCTGTAATTTGATTCACAGTAAAAATTTCAAAATACATTTGTCAGAAATTCTGTAAGTTTTGAAGCTCTGTTGTAACCCAGGTCTCATCTGAGGAGTTCTAAGAGAATCCCCAAATCCAGGAAAAGGCCCCACCTAAAAGATGTGTGAGAGTACATGTCTATACACCAGTCACGTGGCCACACAGCGACACACTCTTCCCCAAGGTATTTCCATCCCATCAAATCAAAGAAATTGCCAGAAAGGATCCTAGTGTTGAATTTAGTTCTTCTCTTTGCAGATGAGGAAACTGAGGTCCTGGGAATCTATATCAGTTTGTCTCTAGCCTCACCCCCCTAGACCCAGCTATGGCTATCACTCACCTGGATTTCTCCTAACCCATCTGACCCACACCCACTCCATCCACTCTCAAATCCACTTACCACCATGCCGATCACCCCCTGTCTCTCACTCGTGGCTTCTAATTCTGAAAATCCAGAAAAATGTTCTTACCATGCTTGACAAGTCCCCCATAATCTGACCCCTATCCCTCCTTCATTATCTAAATCTACCCCTCTTTAGTTCTCTAGTCTCCAACTGGACTGTTCTATTTTCCAAACTTTCCATTCTCCCTCCCACCAAGCGATCTTCTCACATGTTCTTTTCCTCTACCTGCCTTTCACCTAGATGATTTCTGCTGGAGAGCCTTTCCGGACTGCCGTCCAAGTCTCTCTTGTGCCATCTCACCCACCATCTGCATGTCCTTCCTAGACCTCATCACATTCCTAGCTTTACATTTCTGGGCTTGTTTTCCCCACTAGGCTGTAAATCCCAAGAGGCAGGGACATGTCAGTGTCACTCCCCCTTTCATCGCCATCGCTAGCCCAGTGCCGGCCACATGGCCGGGCTCCATTCACGTGTGTCGGCTGAATGGATGAATGGTGCACAGTGTGAGAGAGCAGTGTCAGCTCTTTATCCCACACTCTTTCTTTTACAATTTGGGGGAGAAGAAAGGAACATCTGGCATCTCAAGAACCTGCCCACCCTACATAGTCTAGAAACATACAATTTTAGAACTACTTGAGACATTAGATGTTGTCAATCTAAACTCCTCACCTTATAACCAAAGAAACATGGGCCCAGAAAGAGTATGTGGTGCTTTCAAGGGCGCAGGTGGTGACAGAGTCAGGACTCAAATCCGTGGCTCCAATAAGCCTCCATTAGAGCCCACTGTCTCTTTCAAACAGGGCTGCCTTACCCAGCAACAGCAGCTCTCGCCAAACTCTTGATTTCCTCCCAGATTTAGACTGCAGACCTGATCCCTCCGACTTCTCTCAAAGTCCTCCTTTTCCACCTCCAATCCCAAGTCCCCACTGAATTCCTTCATCTTACTTAGAGTAGCAAAATTTCTTGCGTGTGTTTGTTTCAACATGTTTCCCTGACATTCTGAATTCTCAATAAGTCAACCAGTGACCAAAAAAATGTATTCAATCCCACCTGTACATTTAAAACTGAGCTGGGGGCTACAGGGAATAAAAGGAAGATACAAATGTCCTTCTGACCCCTAGGAAACAGAAAAGCTATTTGAGGAGGTAGAGTTTGCACAGCTAACACTACTAGAGAAAAAAGGAAAAGCAGTAATGATAGTAATCTAGTTTGTGGAATAAGGACTCTGAGTGCTATAGAAATTCAGCCGAAGAAAGATGAGGAGAGCCGCACATGAAAGCTAGAGGTTGATCTGAAGCTCAAAGGAAGGGAAGCACTTGGACGTGCGGAGAGGGAGAGAAAAGGCAATTGAAGGCATCGATTTCCAACAAGGAATAATGTCTCCGGAAGTATCATCAACACATTTTGCAAAATATCAACTCAAATGGAGAACAGTGCCGGATACGAGATTTTGAAGAAAATAAAAGCATAAAGTCTTTTCCAGATCCCGCAGGGACTGGTGACAGACAGGTTAGGAAAGCTTGAAGGGCAGCATGAGTCTCAAGCCCTCTCAGAGCCTCCCCACTGCCCAGATGTCAACGTGAAGAGGGAACCGTGACGTTAACTCTAAGCGCCTCTCTGGGCCGTGCATCGTGTCGGCGCTTCGGGCACGTTCTCTCGTTAAGCACACCTCATCCTCCCGGCATTCCTGCGGCGGTAGGTCGCGTTGTCATGCTCAGCTTACACGGGAGGAAGCTGAGAGTTGGCGGAGTAAATATCCTGCCAAACAGGATGATGCGGCTGGCTCACGAGAGCCAGTCGGCCCAGACCCTCGGACCGCGGAGCCGGAGCAAAAATAAAAACAACTCGGAAGTTTCCAACGCTGTCCTACAAAACCAGATAACCGCGCAGGGCATGCACTCTGAAGCCCGTCCATACTACTTATTATGGATAATCTTGAGAAATGTTATTGAGTTGTCAGGAATAGAAAGATGCAAAGGGGTCAGTTCTCACAACCTTAAGTTATTAAATTTTCATTAGCTTAGGCTGTTCCGTCATGACGAAGAGGGGAAAGAGCCTACAATGCCTCTGAGCCGGTGACCCCTGGATGACATGAATTCCTCTCCATTCTTCCCCCACCGCTGAATTTTCCCTCCCAATGTTAATAAAAGCATGTTGGCACACCCGTCGCAAGTAACATGGAGGACCGAAATTGTGGCATCAAAGGAAGGAAAGAAGAAGCGGAGGGTGGAGAGGAGGGAGGAAGGGAGAAGGGAGAGATTCGGAAAAATTGTATCCTGTTATTGTCAAATGATGCCAGCCACCGCCTCTTAGCTTTCCTCCATCTCCAGTCATGTGTGTTGACAATAGTGACACCTCCTGGCGAAAACAAACTTCACCTCCTGCAGGATTTCATTTTGCTCACTCATTGCAAATTACTCTTGACTCTTCTTGTTGCCTCCAGGTGCAATTTTCTTTTCCTTATCTGGAAAAGCATAAACTGACACAGCCCATCCTCAACCTCAGAAACTCAATAACCCAGCGCTGACCTGACCACAGAACTCGGCTATGCAAAGCCCCTGAGTTTCATCCCTGAACACGTCAGCATGACTAGCCCAGAGACCCAATTCATGGTCTTCCTACTTACGGCTACATTAAATATAAATAAAGCAAACTAAATACCAGCCCCTGAAAAATAGTTCAATTAAATTCTACAATGAGAGTGCCTCTTGATTTTAATGCGTTTAATCCCCTAGGAAACATAGTTGGTGTATGCCCTTTTCTTGTAGTTTTTTTTTTTTTTTTTGGTCTCAGATTTGTATAAATCATACAGCCACCAAAATAACTAAAAGCTGTTGATCTTATTGTTCACTAAAAACGGTAAAAGACCTGTTTAATGAGTGTGGAAGGTTTTGTTTTATCTCACTTGCATAACATTCTAGAGTACGATCCTATGGTTACTTGCCTTGAGAACAGTATATTGGAAAATAGAGTAAGGTGTTTAGTCCATACTTTGAAAGCAGTCCAGCATTTTGTTGGCTAAACTAGACCACTGAACGAGCACAGTTAAAGGAGAAAGGAGTTGGCCAATCACAGCAGACAGTGAAGCCAATCTCACACCCCATGATATTTTCTCAAATTTTATAAAATAGCCGAGGGGTTCTGTTGTTGTCTAGAAGGACGGCATTCAGTGAGGCAGGGCATGAAGCCTTTACCTTGAAACCCGTTTGCTTCTAGTCCATTTACAGTCAGCACAATGAAACCCCTTCATCTAGCTAACTAAACTGTAAGTTCACAGGTTGGAAAATATCTATGAACTTTCCCTTAGTTATACTTTTATTTTGAAAAGGTTCCTATGAGAGATCTGCACATTAATTCTCAGGTGAGCTTGCATTCCAAATTAATAAAAATTCAAAACTTTGCTCCTTTTCACATCTAGTGATTCTTTTGGCAAATAAACCTTGGAGATTAGATTATGTCTTTGCTATGCATGAACAGAAAACACTCGTATTAGACAGAACAAAAGCCTTTCAAACTGATCAAAAAGGAAAAGGCAGTTGAGTTATGAAAGTTACATTTTTGCTTCTGTTTTATTGAAAACTGTGGTTGAAATTTCAACTTCGTTCTGCCGCATGAACCTTCCAAACATGAGCATTTCAAATCATTTACGTAAAGGCACATTGTGCTGAGGGTGGTCAATATCCAAGCTCTCTGCTTGCTTTAGAGCGCACTGGAAAGACAGACAACCGACTAGAAGAACGTGTCTCGTAATTAACAACATAGCCTCAAAATAAAAGATCTAGAACATGTCAGCACATAACCTACAAATAATAAATATATATTTGGACTTCATTAAGTAGTTTACTCATTTAGTCAACAATGAGCACAGTGTATGCAGTGGGTTAAGCAAAACGCTAGGTGTTGGGAAGCAATGATGGTCCCTGCCCTCCAGTGAAAGAGGTCTAGTAGAAGAAAGGCTTGCATAGGACATACTTACGCTAAAGAATTACTCACTGTTTATCTGAAATTCAGATTTAACTAGGTGTTCCGTATTTTTATCTGTTAAATCTGGTAACCCTAGGAGAAGGTAAATGGGCTATTTCAACAGTGTGAAGTGGTAAGTATGATCCGAATGCTAAAGAAATGCTTAAGGAGGTACAAGTAACCCAGACTAGGGAACCAGGATCTGAAAGAATCAAGAAGAGAGAAAAATTAAGAGATTCCAGGAAGGAACGCAAAAGCAAAGTTCACATGCAGAGAAAGAGACTGACATATGCCCATCACTGCTGTACAAAGTGACTGGGCATGGGGTGATAAGGCAGGAGCGACTGGCAGACGCCTGACCATGGAGACCCTATAAAGACAGTTGAACATCGTTAGGACAATGGAAAGGTGAAAGGTTTCTAGGCAGTGGTGTTATTCGATCAGGTGTATGATTTGGGAAGACTATTCTGGGTGGATGGTGGAAAATGGATGAGCAGCTGGCAAGATGGGAGGCAAAGAAATCGGCTGAAATAGTTACCCTAAGGGACACTATTGTCTTGAACTAAAATCCTAGCAACAGGGATATAAGAAGTGAACAAATGACACAAGACAGATGGATTAGGAGGTGGGTACAGGAATATTTGGTGATCAACTGAACAGGGGTTGTCTGAAAGGAAGGAATCAAGTATAATTAAAAAATAAATATTAATAGAGCATTTATCATAGATCACTGTGCAAAGTGTTACAAATATATTTATAATGTTCTCTCAAGTTTATGAAATTGGCACTATATTCCTGTTTTGGAAATGAGGGAAATGACACTTAGAAAGACAAAGAAGTAATTAGCCTGTAAACTCAATAACTGGCGCAGTAAACGTCATGTCCAGTTTTGGAGGCTGGGCTAAGGGCTGAATGATGGTGCCATTGACCAAGATTAAACATAGAGGAGAGGCACACATTTGTGGAAAAGATGCTGACTACTTTGTAGACTTAGTGGGTCTCAGGTGCCTATGGATGATGTCTGAGGGCAAGTAGATAGATGGGTCTAGAGCTCAGGAAAGGGACTGGACCAGATATAAGGGTTGGGAAGCGGCCAGTGTAGCAATTAAAATAGAAACCATGAGAGTATAGATAAGATGGCTTGGAGAAGGTATACAGAGTGAGACCAGAAAAGGGCATTAAAAAGAAGCCTGGGAAACACCAACATTTAAGGGGCCGGAGTGGGCAGAGCAGTAGGAGAAAGACAAGAGCATGGTGTCAAAGAAGACAAGAGAGCATTCTAAGATGAAGGAAGTGTTACAATTGTGATATGACTTATACAAAATGTACCAGTGAGAGAGGAAGTTCAGAGGGTCAACCTGTTGTATGTAGCAGAAGAGAAAAGCTTCAAAGCTAGCTAGTTGAAAAAAGGGAATTAAATTAGCAAATTTAGGGGTAAAGCATACTAGTGCATAAGGAAAGACTGATAAAACCGGGGGAAGAGAATAGTAGAAATGTGAACTGCTATGCATTCTTGCCAGTCGGGGATTCTGAAGTGAGTCAAGAATGCAATGGGAGCATGACCACGTAAGGTTAAGGTTAATTTCAATAAAGACTAAACTTCACATTTTAATAAAGTTCAATAAAGACCAAACCCACCCCTGGGTGAGCTCATCGTGAGTGAACTGTATCCCATGCTGATAGTATTATTATGAAAAATAAACTTGGAGGTGCAGTGTTCTACCATACGGGAAGATCAGGGTTGGTACTAGAGGAGGGAGGTGAGGACTGGATGCTACAGACAAAAGATGTGGTCATGACGAAAAGAGGGCAAGCTCTCTATAAAGGAGGTAAATTCAGCTGACCTACTAGAGAGCTTCTAGAAACAACACTAAATTTTGCTCTCTTATTGTCTCTGAACAAACCATGTACCATAATTTTGCATACTATTAAGAGAGAAAAACACCCCTGACTAGAGCTGGAAGACAGAAGGGCTACATTCTCCATGTAAAAGTAAATGAGAAATAAAGTCACCACACAGAAAGGGACAGTGAAGAATGGGGACCTCAATCTTGGCACTTGTCGGGGAGGAAATTAGAAACTATCCCCTAAAAATAGGAGCCAAAGCACAGATTTTGACCTGAATTTACACCATCAGTGTGGTCAAGAGAAACCTCAAGCTGAGAATTTATTTGAAAGTGGTTTCAGGTTGAGAGTAGACCAAGTGACTGGCAAGGGAAACTCAAATCCTTCAGGGAAGAGGTCAATGTCAATGCAGGCTAACAGTGATTCTAAATGCCATGAACTGTAAAAGATGCTAAAGTGTGGGGGAGGGGGAAGATGTGCCCTAGATTCAATGGAATAATATCATTATTTCATACTTCTAGCAGCTGGCCTGGAAGGACACGTGGACTTGCCCTGGTGACCCAAGAGGTTAACTCTGGATCAGAGCTTAGATGGTTACCCTGGGATCAGAGCTTAGATTATCCTGTCTTACTCTCATTCGACAGCATGGGGTCTGCCCAGAAGAGCTACTGAAAGGAGAACAGGGGGTTGATGGCTTGGATCAATGATGAGGGTGACAGAGACTTCAGGCCATAACTGTTCCAGTCCAGTGGAATTCTCAGGGCAGATGCCAAGATGTTTTACGGGGCTACTGCTGGGACCAGATCACCCTTCTTCCAAGAACTCAGTAAAATAAGTACTAAAAGAATCCCAATGACTTTAGTAACGATATCACCACTCCTCTCTCCAAGAACAATTTTGATGGAGGACAGAAGAAAAATTGTATTGGGTTGAAGTTGGAAAGAAGATGAATAAACAGGCAGCTTGTGGAAACGAGTTTATTGTAATAAACTCAGTTCTGAAAGGGAGGACAGAGATTTTAATTCTCAAACATGTTGTCTGTCCATTTTATTTTTTACTGGAGGTCAAAATAACACGTTCCTGGAAAACCTTTTTGGGGTGTCACAGGGGAGGGAACCTAGTGTAAAATCAGTAGCTATATCTAACCAAAAGCTCTTGAAATGAAGGATTTCTTTATAAACATGCCTCCAGATACGTTCAGTTAGACCACTAAGGAGGCATAATAAATTCTTGCATATTAAATGACTTTTATCTCTTTGGTCCAGTGCAAAAGAATGTTTAAATTAATTCAACTTGCTTTATTTCACTAATGAACGTACATTTATATCTCACTGTCTACGATGCATTCTAGCCGATGCCAGAGTGCTCTTCTTTAAAAATTTCCCACAACCAGATTTTCAGCTATCTCTGTCTTCCTCCACCCTCACATCATTATTCTAAATTAGTGAAGTCTTGCTGCCAATGTAATAATGGTGTTTAGAGATACGTGGAATCATTCTCAAAGTTCTGTTCATTATTTCTAAACTAAAAGAATAAAATGGAAAATGGGCATTGTCTCTGCTATAGGGGCTGTCCAGCAAAAGATCCCACCTCTTCCTCTCCATAGAGAAATAAAAATTATATGGATATGTTTAGTGTCTGATATTTCAGGGTTGTGTTTTTGGTTTTTTTTTTGCTTGTTTTTTGGGTTGTTTTTTGGTTTTTTGTTTGTTTGTTTGTTTGTTTTTTGTTTTGCTTAGAAGATATATATTATTCTGGTTTCATAAATCCAGGCAAAGAGATGTTTTGATGTATTCTTTTACTGAACTCGTCTCCTTAACTGAAATGGAGCTGGTGGGGCCAAGAGTAGGATGTCTTAGGAGGAAACTGGCTAGCGAGAAGGTGCTTCTGATTTAACTTGGTGGAAAAGAGCTTTAAAAATCAGGGCTGCTTTTATTTGGGGAGGTGGGGAGAACCAAAGATGAGAGGTCAAGGGCACAGTCAAGGGCAGGAATGCTATGTTGTGCCTCTTGCTCGACCGCCTGATACTCTGAGACCCAAGGTGACAATTTATGGCTTCCCCTACAATAACATGGCAAGCAACTGAAAATGTGGACACAGCAGCAGCCAGATACTTATCCGAGGACCTATTTGTATCATGTCCAATGTCATCTACTTCCTTCCTGAGAAAGAACATCCAGATTATAGGCACTGGTACCTTTAGGCTGAAAGTAAGAGGGAGGGATAAACCCATGGGTACCAAATCTGTATTTTCTGTTTGGTCTGTAGCCCTTAAATCAGTAGGCTTCTTTTCCTTTTGTTAAACATTTTGTGCTTATGGATGCTGGATTGGAAACGGGCAGCTGTACTATTCCAACTAGTCCAGAAGGTCATTTGCAAACATGGAATTATCAGACAGTGTGCAGGTTCATCTGCCTGGCTGGTGGCCCCAGTGTTTGAATGCTGTGAAAGTGCCTCCCTCTTTTAGTTTCCTTCTGCTGCTGTCATAAATTACCACGTTCTGGGTGGCTTAAAACAACAGAAATTTATTCCCTTGCAGTTCTGGAAGCCAGAAGTTCAAAATTCATATCACTGGGCCAAAATCAAGGTATCATAAGGGCCACAGTCTCTCCAGGTAAAGTCATACTTTACTTCTTCCAGCTTCTGATGGTTGCCGATATTCTTTGGCCTGTTGCTCCAATCTTCAAGGCCAGTATCTCAAAGTCTGACTTCGTTCCATCTCCACATCACCTTCCCCTCTGTATGTATCAAACCTCGCACTGCCTTCCTCATGTAAGTATATGTGTGATTGCATTTAGGGCCCAACTAGCTAACCCAGGATAATCTCCACTTTTGTCGTTAATCTCAAGACTCTTAATAACATCCACAAAGACCTTTTTTTTTCATATAAGGTAATGTTCACAGGTTCTAGGTATTAGGATGTGGAAATCTTTTGAGAGCCCACTTTTGAGCATACCCCACTCACTGCCTGCCAATCACTTAACACATACAAAATCAAATAGAGGGAGAGAGCAAATCCAGAATCAAGTGACAAACTATCAGTTTACTCTTCTTCAAACTTTGCCAAATTCAGGTATCTGGAAAATTCACCTGTTATCTGGAAAATTTCCAGTTATCTGGAAAATTATAAAGGAACTCTTTATTCCTACGATGCTGGGTGAAATCAGATGCCTTAAAAAAAGAAAAACACTTCAGTAGTTTGATTTCAAAGTATTTTACTTGGGTCACCATTTTCGCATGATGCCTTGGGAAGATTTTAATATGGAAATGCTAATGAAAACAGAGGACTGGGATGTCCCTACAACCTCTGTGCTACACCTGCATCACTCTCTGTCAATTTAGACAGCTATGTGAGGAAAGACGAAGGATGGAGTTGTCCACCCTTGGACGCCAATATATCCTTAAAATCCCTACAGAAACTGTGACAAAATGAAAGCCATTTGCTTCTGTATTGGAAGAGGACATGAGTCCCTGGGGTAATAAAACTCAACACAATCCAATCCACAGCCCAAGGGAGGATACAGAATTGAATTCAGAGTTAAACCATTCAGAATTTAAATACATCAAATTCCCAATATCTTAAAATGTCATGTCGGTGAGTCATCTAGCCAAGATGGTGTGGTGGATGAGATTAGGGGTGGGGGTTAATCGGGAGCAGAAACATAACCCTAGAGCCCGCAACTCCAGAAGAGCCCAGAGTGACCCTGAAACTCAAAGACAGAGGAAAAATTCTGCTGGTGAGGTCTTTGAAAGGAAACCTTTGCTTTTTATTTCCACTGTTTTCTCTCTTCTATTAAATATTTTCTAGTCCTATAATAAATTTGACGTTCTGAGTGGGTATAAGAGGCATTCTGGGATTTAGACCAGAAATCACCCAACAGAGCAAATACAGACACGCACACGCACACGCACACACACACAGCTGTGAGAAGACAGTGTGAGGACACCCATGTACTGGGCCGAGGGTAAAGTGACTCATGAAGCTAAATCACGCTGATGGTTTCTAATCCCAGCTCACCAGGGATTTAAATTGTACAATGAGGAAATGACTTATTGGATAACTTCCAGAGTTTGTCTTAAAATTTAATTGCAGCCTACCTAGCACTTTTATAAAACATATACATTTTCCTTATGTTTCTTAGTCAAAATATTCCTCTAACCTTTTTTTTTTTTTTTTTTTTTGGTAAGTGACAAAAGCGTTCTTGTTGTAATTAATGGAGTACAAAAATATTGGGGAAACATGCCTAAAGGCTTAAACTATAATTCTATTACTAATATATTCCCTTGGCTTGCCTTTTGAACTCTGCTGCCTTTTGCCTTGCAGCTGTGTTTAATGAGTGGGGAGATTATTCAAATGAGCCCACAGCAGAGCATTATTTCAGAAGCTCTCGCC
This sequence comes from Ursus americanus, assembly GCF_024610735.1. NCBI lineage: Eukaryota > Metazoa > Chordata > Mammalia > Carnivora > Ursidae > Ursus > Ursus americanus. Next base: position 22,496,432 of record NC_142143.1, on the reverse strand, counting down.
ATCTTGAGCAGGCATCTTTTCTCACAATCAGGCGGGCAGAGCAGACCATTCCTCTTTAGTTTACCTGGACATGCGTGTGCTACCGTAATTCCACAGGCACCAGACCACATCCTAGATTGGGAGAGAAGCTACTAATGACCCTGGGACCAGACCAAAGGATGGCAGAAACAGCCTTCAAGGTGAAAAATGAGAAGGTAGCTACACTAGCCTCTACTATGCTTTAGCTCTCCATTTGTCTCTACCTGTCAGTGATGGAGACTGTTAGTGTCTAATAACGAAACCATGCAGCCGTACAAAATAGTCTCTTTACGAAGCTCTGTTTGTGGGCACACAGCCTTTGTCCAACTAACATTGAAATGGAACACATTGCAAATGGGTAAGCCAATGTTTAATGATTTTTAGGATGTTAAAATAGGTTTCTACTCATGTAAGATTGAAAAGTAAGAATAACTCACAGGGGGAGAACCCCCTGAGATAGTTACAAAGTTGCCAAGAAAATTTAATAAGAACTAATTTTGAACTGATAAGCATTCAATCCAATATGGTGGGATTAAGCAATAAGAATTCTTCCTGGGAATTTACAGAGAGATAAGCATCTCATGAATAAGTAAATTCTGAAACAGGAGGCTACAGGGTGTTTATTGATTTTGAAATCATTTGTTTGAGAAACTGCCCTTGAGGAAAAGACTATTATGGCTGATAATATAATAGTTATATTCAGAGACAACCCACTTCTTTGGCTGGTGGCAGAATATAAAGATTACCCACCCAATACAAAATTTATAAGCAAAAGTTTGATCTGCAAAAGCCAGGCTACTCATAATCTTTCATTTCCTAATTCTTAGATGTTAATTTTCAGATGTAATACAGAAGTCAAAAATAAGTAAAAGCAAATAACCAGGATCTTCAATTCACTAAGTACTTTTGCTACAACTGGAATTAATTTTTTTTGAAAAAAAAAAAAAAGCTGTCTCTGGGTACTTCTGAATCCCATGCCCATTAATACTAATCCCTCACGCCATCCACCTCTGCGACTCAGGATAATTGGATGAAAATTTGGGATAAAATTCTGAGGTATTTCAAATTTTTTTTAAAAACCAAATGACTTTTTCAGTTGTCATTCTCATTAAGGGAAAGAAAAAGTGCAATCACTTTTAACAATGGTGGAAACATACAGTGTTTTGTGTGTGTGTGCGTGAATTCTGAGTTAGCCAGAAAATTCCATTACAGGACCCTGTGTTTTCTAATAATTGAGTAGTTCTGTTTTTTTCTAAACATTCCTCTTGAAGAAAGTCTCCCAGTTGCCACCTTTCTTAACTGCTATCCAGCATAAAGTGAGGTAACAGGATTTCACTGAATTGCCAATAGTGACTCAGCATCTATGACAGTACTGTCTCCTATGACTTACTTAATGAATCAATGCTGGGTTCCACACAAGTGGTGAGAAGCTTATCTCTAGTCTCTGAAGAAAACTGAGTTTTTCTTCTCTTTTCAGAGGACACCCTCCCTCCCTCTGTCTGTCCTCTCAATGCCATCTCTTCCTACCTCTTCCAGAGATTGAATCAATTGGGCCCTCGTCCATGTTTATTCTTGCCTTCTCTGTTGGCTATTTCCCCTTAGCTTTCTACTGCTCAAGTGATCTTATCTCATTAAAAATTAAAACCATCCTCTCTCAAATTACCAACTCATCTCCATCCAGATTCTTAAGTAACCACACGCTGGTCTCCATGGTGTCACTCCACACACTGCTTCATCCTTTGATCCACTTTGCATCAGCACCGACACACTGAAATGTCTCTTAAACCTCACCCATGCCAAACCGCCTCAGATCTCTTCAACCCCTCAATCCCTCTTTCCACCTTCATTGGCCCTGCATTGCTCCTGTCAGCTCCTCTTGATGGGCTCTGAGCCTGAAATGCCTTCCAATCTTCTAAAGAAACACTATATACCCTTTAAGATCAACCTAAAATGCCACATTGTCCATGGAACATTTCCTGACTCTAAATGTAGTCGCCCACACTTTGTACATCCTCTTTAAAAGCTCTTGTCACATCAAATGCTACTTCGATTCATTAATCCACCAAACATTATTGAGCATCTTCTTGGAGCCAGTAGTTCCAGGCACTTGGGATAGCTCAATGAAAAAACCAAGGTCCCTGCTTTTAAGCAGTTGCATTCCAATGAGAGTAACTGTGACATATAAGAATATTCTATAGGGTATTAAAAGGTACTATGCTCCATGTAAAAGAAAAGCACACTAGGAAAGTAGAATGCGGATTGCCATGGTGGAACAAGACAGCAGTTGTTAAAATCCAATATGGTGTTTCATGTAAGTCTCCCCTGCTGGATTATGATTTTCTTGAAGGCAGAAATCATGCCTTATTCATCTTTGTATATCCGGGGCTTAGCCTAGTGCCTGGCACATGGTACATTATCATTAATTCATTGTTCTTTCAGCAAACAGCTATTGAGGAGCTGGAGTCCCCCAGGGGCCGTGCTAGGCACTATGAATAATAACAACAGCAACAATTATTGAGCGATTATTCTGTGCCAGCTACTTCAGTTTCATAGATTAAGAGACAGAGGCTCATTAAAAATCTTACTAGTCTGAGGTCACCATGCTAACAAATGGCCGAGCTATAATTTGAACCCAGCTAGTCTGACTCCAAAGCCTATGATCTTTACCACCACGCTACCCTCACTCTCTAGTTCCTGTCCTCAAATTTAGAACTAGTAGATAAGACAAATATTAACATACAGTTCGAGGATGACCAACCATCCTAGTTTGCCCAGGACTGTCCCAGTTTTAGTACTGAAAACCCCCCACATCCCAGGAAATTCCTCAGTCTGTGACAAATTGGAACAGTTGGTCAAAGTGTGCTCAAATTTTGCTTTCTCAATTAGGCCCACTCTGACTTTGTACTACAAATGTAACTACCCTCCTGCACCTCTCCCAATCTTCCATATCCTAAACTACTTTTTCCTTCCATACGTACCATCTTATAACATACCAGTTTGCTTATTTGTTCAGCATTTGTTGCCTATCTATCTATTAAGCCATAATGCAAGCACACAGCATGGTACCTAACACTCAGTAAAGAGCTAGTACCTAGCACTCATGAATGATCCTCTCGACACGCAAAGTGCCCTTGAAGAAATATGCCTCTCGTCCTATGGAGGCACGGAGGAGGGTCAGGAACCCCTTCCTGAAGGAACTGTGGCTAATTCCTGAGTAGGAGTTTGACTAGTTGACAGAGACAAGCCCAAGAGTATGGGAAAGATATTTCAAACAGAGGGAAAGACCACTGTAAAACCTAAAGGCGAGGACCAGCATGGTGGTGCAGGACTGTGGGGGGGAGGTGCAGTAGTAAGGAGTAGTTTGGAGTTGCTAGGATACAGGGAGCGAAGCAGGAATTGGCCAGACATAAGGCTGAAGAAGTAAACAAAATATATTTGGGTTTTCCTTTGTCTTTAGGATGAAGCCCAAGCTCTCTACATACATGGTCCTTCATTATCCCAACCTCTGAGTTCCCACACGGCTTCCTGCATCCCTCGTTCCAGTCAAGTGGAACAATGTGCTGCTTCCGTTCATGGTCTAGATCGCTGTGCCTTCTATGTTTTTGCAGAGAAACACTACTGCTTGAAATGCCCTTCCCCTCCAGTTCTCGCGTATTCTCCCTCAAGCTACGATTCAAAACCCCTTTTCCTATGAACACGGAATGCCCATACCAAAGCAATGTCCTTTCTCTCCAGAGGCTCGGAAACATTCATCTGCGCCTCCAAAGCTTGCCTGCTTTCCTGTCTCTGTTAAGGTCAGCTTTTACGCAGGATGTGGACTCTGTGTCCAACTACCTCCTCTGAGGACTTTGGCCTCTTTCTGCTTCTGGCATCTGCTCACTCCCACCTCAAGACCTTGACATGCTGCTGTTCTTTCTATCTAAAACTCGCTCCCTCCAGACCTTCACTTAACTGTTTCCTTCACATCACTCAGATCTGCCACTCAGAGAAGCATCCCAAAACTCTTCCCTTCCCGTTTCAGCCACTCTCTATCATGTTACCTCTGTATTCATTTCTTTATATGACTAATCGGTACCTGCTTTAAAAAAAATTTTTTTTGCTAGAATGTAAGCTCAATGACATCAGAGGCTTTGCCTTTCTCATTCCATACTCACTCCCCAGTGCTTATAACTCATAATCGGACTCAACAAATATGTGTGGAATGAATGAAAACTTACTTCATGGCCTCTATTAACTTATCAGCTACTTTGAGAACACAGAAATTTCTTCATATGTCATTGAATCCCCTATGGTACATAGTCTTTTCCCTAATAGATACTAGTTATTCAGATATTTATTGCATAAACAAGAGTTCTTTGGACGTATTCTGATCATAATAACCCTATAAACCAATGGCCTGCTGTCCATAGAATCATCTAGAGAACTTTAGAAATGCCACTGCCATGGCTCCACCCTCTGATATTCTGATTTAATTGGTCTGGGAAGGAGCCCGGGCATCAATATTTTTTTAAAGCTCCACATACGATTCTAACGGACAGTTAAGGTTGAGAACCATTGCCCTAAGCCCTACAAAAGAATGCAAATCCAAATAAAATGCAGAATTTCAAATAAGCTTTAGCACATGGCCATTGATTTAATTCTTGAATTGCTCTCCATGAGGAACTGTGAGCAAATGCCCTCTTTTGCAAAGACCTGCTGAGAGAGAACACTTTGAGGGGAAAAAAAAAACTGTTTGGTGCCAGGCACTGAAGGTAGTGGCCTTTCATTGCAAACGCTATTTAGATCCATCTACTCTTCACAATTTGTTTGGAAAAAAACATTGGCTTTAGCACATGCAGGCCCTCTATAAGTCAGAGCAGGAAAACGTATACTGGGTCATAAAGGCATTTAGCATCACTCTTGAAACAATTTGGAGCCCATATGCAGAAGGGTGGCTTATACCTCCCTATCATGGCGTCAATACGAATGTGAAAGCCTGCTGTATTGAGGATGCAAGAGACCTGCAATGATTTAGGCAGACAGGGTGTCTGCAAAGCAGAAGAAAGCCTGCCTAATTAGGAAACAAGGAACGGGAAAATAAATAAAGGGGTTGAAAAAGTCAGCTCCAGCACTAATTTGCCTGGAGACATCCTAACAGTTGCTGCAAAATAAATCGAATTTTTGTTGTATACATTCAATATTTGCTAATAAGTCGCCAGCCAGCATTTTTCTGTACTGCCTGCACATGCAGGGAACAGTGTGTTTATTGTCAGACTGGCACATGCAATGAGCCACACGGAGGCAATCCCAGTCTGTGGAGGGGCAGCCTGGCTCAGGGGAAGACTGTCCCCAACTGCAAACCTGGAGAGGGCGGGGGGGAGGGGGACAGCATGGGTGGATCCATGGACTTCACATATTATCTCAGGGAGGAAAATAATGATTTTTAGAGGCAATTTGACAAGGAATTTCTCTCCTGCTAGTCTGGGTTAGCGTTTCTGAATGTGATAAATAACAGGGCTGTAGGACAGCCCATTTTTTTCTTTATTTTGATACCCTTACAGCAGTAATCATGCCTCTTGTCAAGCGTTATAAAGATAAAGACAAATGTTCCCTATTGCTGTTCTGTCAATGCACCTCAACCCAAGTCAAAGAAAGGCACCCCTGCCGGATGTATGGGAGGAGCCATATTTCTTGTCTCCATCACAGATTGAGGCCCATCCTGTCCCAACAGGATCCTCAGGTCAGAAAAATAGAAATTTGCTGCTGACAGCGTTGCAGCTTGCTTTGCCTCTTCCAGAAACTAGCACCCCATGTGCGTTCTCTCTCTGCCGACACTGAGATTTGTCTTCCTTTTCTGGGACTCTTGATTAGACCACGCAACATATCCATAAGGTCAAGCAGCAAAACAATCCCTTTGTCAAATGAGATGGGCTTTGGCATCCATGATTTTTTTTTTTTTAATCAGAAAGATTCCACACAGTCGTCATATATTGATGGGAGCAATATTTGAAAAACATAAAATTATTTCCAAAGATGTAGTTCAGGAAACCATTTGAAAAGAAATTGTGTATGCCAAAGCAGATGGAGTTTGGCTTAATTATTGAAATAAATTGCCATATGGAATAAAACACAGCTGATTATTGCATTAACACTAATGTTAATATGCTTCGTCATTCTGTTGTCATTGTAGCTACAGTTGTCACCAGACTTTAATCAATATGTTTATAAGGGAACTCAAATTGTCGACTTTGGGACCAAAGGAGATTTCATAGATTATCTAGTCATTATACAAATGAGAACACTGAGGCTTACAGAGGATAAATGATTTGTATAAAGGTGTACCCCCTACAAGTTGAAAATGAAAGGTATTCTGAAACCATAGGGCACGTATGGGCAAGGCATTCATAAAAAGTAAGGCCATTATGACTCAAAATAAAAAATAACACTATTGCAAACGAGCATGACAGGAGGTCTGGTGCAATTAGATGAAGTAGACATGAAGCCTAATTTGACAAGATTCTTTTTCATGCTTAGCATCTCTTAGTTAACACCCAAGATATTATATATGTTCTTTTCTTGAACTTTTGCGGTGATTTCTCACTTAGTGCCTTCTTCCCAGGGCATTCTTAATATAAAATAAAAGCCATTGTGGCTGATAGAAGGAAAACACAAATAAGCCACAGGATATGGTGGGGGGTGGGCAATGGGACACAGGAACAAAGAGATATTTCCCATTTCCAGGTGTGGTTAGTGGAGTTTTTTCCCTCTTCGTTTTTCTCATAACTGTTGATCCTTCCCTGGTCCTCTTTTCTCTGTAAAGTGGGAAATGAATGGGAATTGATCTGAAAAGCTATTTCAAAAGTTATTACAGGATTGTCAGTAATCCTCTAAACCTAACCTCCATCCCTACTGCCACCCCTATACCCAACACACAAACCCTTTGAAAAGACAGTGTTGGAAGTCTGAAGTGAGAAAACAGTAAGCCAGGCCACCCCCTACCCCCGCCCCAGCTCAAGGTCAGTGACCCAGAAACAGGCGAGGAGGCCTCCAAATTCTGTGAAAGTAATTGTACAGGTGCATTGAATGGCTGCTTCGTTTCATGATGTGTGTTTCATCCTAGCACAGCAAACTTTTAAAGGATGTCCAAATCCTTTCATTTTCTCCGGATACTGCCCCTGACAGAGTCCTCTCGTACAGTACTTGTCACCTTTAATTCCTTTCTTTGTTATTTTTTTTCTATCCCTGCTCATTCGTCAGCTCCTGGCAAAAAAAAAAAAAAAAAAAAAAGCCATTATTTATGCAACCCTGTGCCTAACATACAATAGGAAATCAGTAACTGTTATTGCATGAATCTAACATTAATTGAGCTCCTGAGTTCTAAATGGTAGACAGCGTGTGTTTATGAGTTTGTGTCTGCTGAGTATTTGTTATGTATGAGTTAGGGTAAAAGTTGCTATAACAAAGAGACCCAAAAATATAGTGGCATGTTTAAGAAGATAGTTTCTTTTTCTCTCACATAGCAGACCAGTGGTAGGCCGTGGTCCAGCATGGGTAAGGAGGCACGATCTGCAAAGACATCCCAGGACCCAAGCTAGTGGGTTACCTCTGCCATCTTTAACCTGTGGCTTCCATCTCTTGGTCTGAGGCTACCCTACTTCCCAGCCTGGAGGGAAAAATGAGAGGGGGGAAAGAGTGGACAGCAAGCAGCTTTCTTAGCACACGTTTTGTCCATTCGTGTCACATTGCCCATAATATTGCCACATGACCACACCTTAGGTGCAAGAAAAGGCAGGGAAATTAGTCTCAGGCTGGACAGCTGTGAGCCCAGATAAAACTCAAATGTGTGTAGGTGGGGGAAGGGGAAAGGTCTATTAATAAAACAAATAAGAGAAAATGGATGTTGGGGGACTAACTGTCTCTACTACAGTGAGTTTGGAGGAAAAAGAAACAAAGAGAAAATACACTTCACAAAAATATAAACAATTAATAGGGATAAGAGCTGTATTGGTTCGATTTTCCTGCCCCAAACTTAGCACTTAAAATATTTATTTGCTTACAGTTCAGTGGACTAGCAATTTGGGCTCGGCTCAGCTGGGATGGTTTATTCTGGTCCATGTGTTTGTTGTTGGTCAGGCTCGATCATGTGTCAGGGGGCTGACACGAGCATTACTGGCATGTCTGGTAGTCGGCTGGCTGCTGGCAGAGTCAAAGGAGGCAACTGGCCAGATGCGACTCATCAGCCAGCAGGTAAGCCTAAGTTTGTTGACAAGCCAGTGGCCACAGGGCCCCCAAGAGCAGCAAGGGAGGGTCCTGTGCATGGAACTTTCCAGGCTCTGCTTGTGTCACATATGCTAATGTTTTATTGGCAAAGCAAGTCATGGGGCCAAGTTCGGATTCAAGACATAAAGAACAGATACCAGCTTCATGGGAGTTGCAAAGGTACATCAAAGGGACATGCACATAGGAAAAAAAGAATTTCTGACCTTTTTTGCACACATCTACAGAAGCTAGACTCAAAGTACACATACACACACACACATACACGTATCACACAGAACATTCTGCAAAGCTTTAAAATTGTTCTAAAATTGTTAGCAAAATTTTGTAAAAGGGATAATTAAATATATATTATCTGTAGCATCGTGAAAAGTACAAATCTAAGTATAATGAACCATTTTCACTCTCTAAGAAGTAAAATAAGCTCTTTAATAAGAATATTAGAGAAGCATTATGAAAACAAAAATAACTCAACTTTCTAGGTAATGAGAGTCATACTCCCCAGAAAGAGTATCTTTTGAGCTCAGTGAATAAAACAGCCCTAACAAAACTTAGAGAACACTTCATGTGTCCCCTCATTTAACTTTCTAATTCAATGCCGCAGCCTTTATTGTGTGCCTACTGCATGCTAAGCCCTGTGGTAACTGTGTAAAGACAAAGAATACCAAAATATTATGAGTTTGGACATTTTTTATATCTTTTTTCTTGTTAAATCTTTAATCACATGAGTTTGGTGAAAGTATTCCCATTTTTTTTTGACAGAGAACCAAATGAGAAGGGTAACTTACTGAAACTATCCAAGGATACGGTGGCAGACTCCAGGACGGAATCCAGAGCTGCCTTTGCTGAGGCACATAGAGAGAAGGAGGCCAGCAGGACAGAAGAGGGCTAGATGGGGACATGCCTAATTATAGAAATGTATAGATGCAGAAATGGGATCAGAAAGTACTAGATGGAAGTAGTAAATTTAACCCTATGTGATTAGCATTATAATATGCTTCTAGAAGCCTCCCATCTCACTCAGAATAAAATCCAGAGTCCTTACTATGCTCTAAAAGGGCCTGAAAAACCTAGCTACTCCTCTCACCCCACCTACCATTTCCTTCTCCCTCTGTCTGCTCCCAGCACCCTGCCTCAGTGCTGTTCCCCAACACCACCAAGACCTCTCACTCAGAGCTCGTCACTTCCTGCCCCCTCTGGCTGGACCACTTTTCCTTCCCACGTCTCTGCAAGCCTTCCCTCAAATCTCCGCCTTACTAAGGAGGCCCTTCCTGACGTATTATATGAAACACAGCCTTCCCTCGACTACTCATTCTGCATTTAATGAGTTCTCTTTTTCATTCTTTGTACTTATCACCACCTGACTTCATGTGTATTTATTGTCTGTCTCCCCTACTAAATATAAGTTCTTTAGGATGTGATCTGTTTCTGTTGGCTGTTTTATCCGTAGTACCTAGGAGAGTGTCTGGCATACAGTAAGTGGTCAGTTAACACTTGCTGAATGAATTTTTTATTTACATATATTATGTATTATATGATGTATATACACCTATGCAGATGGATAGATAGACAGATAGATATGCACAGGTGTACATACTCACATATGTCAGTGCGGAATAGCTGCTACACTGTGGTTCTGGGATTCATTAACAGTCTCTTTGCACCAGGGTATCACTGTCACTCTAAAATTGTTAACTTTGTTTCTACCTGGTTCTGATCTCCTTTTGTTATTCTGTTGCAGTATTCACGGATTGGTTTCTGATTTGTATTTTGCAGATTCATGAATTTCACCTTCTTTTGTCAAACCAGGTATAACTAATTAAAGAGAATCCCCATGACCTTCAATTGCTTACAATGCACTCTTTCAAGCGAAGAGAATACCTGCCCTGCGATACATAGGTGCTGTCTACAATAGTTACTTCTTTTGATCCAGACGGTCCCTTTCCTATTTCCTATGACACAAACCCCGGCAATGATGAAAGACCGTGCTCTCCACACCACAGATGCTGCATTACAAAACGCTCCCCCCCCCCCAATTCCTGCTACACAGTATCTATTGCACATATATAATGAAGAGGTTTAAAAGCATCTTTCAATAGTTGGGTTCCTGTCAGTAAAGGAAGACTTTCAGAATAATTACTGCTTGGAAGCGTCTCCCCCAATAAACAAAAGCTATTTGTTGTGTGATTGTTTTCTGCTTCTCAAACGTCCTCTCCCTTAAACACGTGGGAACACAAGCTCCTGGCTTCCTCGCTCACTGAGGGCTTGCCATTTAACCCTCCCATGACTAGAAACACGTGGGCCACTGAGCACAGGAAGATCACCACACAGAGAACGCCGCAGGAGCTGGGAGGGTGGACAGAAAGAACCATAGCAGGGAGAAAAAAGAAATGATGGGCAGGTAGGAGAGTTTATAAGATAGCACCTACCTTCCCAGCTCTCAGTTCTAGCCCTTCTCTTTATCCCAACAAACACTTCAATTTAGACCCTTATAATCTCTTACTAGACTATTCCAATAGCCGTTAAATGTTCTCCCTGACTTCAATTTCCCTCTCCTCTACTTTCTCCTTAACAGAACCATCTGAGACTTTTTCCTAGTTCACAAATGGGATGATATCGCTTCAACGACCACCTTCAGTGCTTCCTAATAACGGTAGCGTCAGCCCCATACTCCTCAGCAAAGCACTAAACCCCTTACTGATCTCATCCCAGGTCACTCTCCCAGCTTCATCTCTCAGTACACACCCTCACTCAGCATCAACACTGCAGCTAAAAAGAGCTACACAGCAGGTACTTTCTGGGTTTTTTTCACTGACTCTATTTTTTTTTCTATTAAGAAACCCTTCCGTTGATAGCCAGCTCAGTCCTCCTGGCCCGGACAATATTGACCTGACGCATGAGACCTTCCTTGGTCCTTTCAGTAGGAATTAATTGCTCCTTCCTCCATGTTCCATCAGGTTCTTCAATTTCTTCTCTACTGAATATATATCATACTCTTCCTTGTTATTTGATATATGCCTTAATCTCCTCCAGTAAATTGCAGGCTCTTTAAAAATGTATTCATCTCCATATCCCTTATGGGGCTTATACCCTGCTAGGCATGATTTCAAATGCTGCAGGTGTGTTAGTCATTTTTTAATCCTCCTAATAACCGTACAAAGTAGATCCTTCTTATCCCCATTTCTCAAATAAGTAGAACTAGGTACAGGCAAGTTAGGTAATTTGCCTACCTTCCCGGAGCTAGCATGTGCGGGAGCTGGTCAAACTGACCCCAGAGCCAACGTACTTCAACACTACACTTTGCATATATTTAAATATATTCAAAGAAAGCGTTTAAATAGTTCCAAAGACTAATAGAAAATGCTATAAAAGAAGGTGATAGGAACATCAGTGAGAAACTCAGACTCAAAAAGCCCAGAGAAGTTAAGCTGCTTACCCGAGTTCACACAGTGAGTAACTGGCAGAGACAAAATGAAATCTGGGTCTCCAGAGGCTGGCCTAGTGTTCTTTAAACCAGATCATGGCTGCCATGTGGTTCCTGTGGAGTGATTGGACAACAAAAAAAAGAGAAGAGAAACATAATTGAGTCTCATGTAATTGTAAAAAGTAATGAGAAACTCAGGCAAAGATGGATCTCAAGATACTACAAGCAAACTCTAATAAACACATCTCTGCAGACGAATGTTCTTAAGCTCTAAAATGCAAAAACCTAAATCCATGGATCCAAGTAAATGCAAAATGCAAAGGGACAGAACCTAAGAAACAATAGCAAACTCTTTCTTAGGTACTTACCATATGTTGGAAGCTGTGTTCACCCTTGATCTAACTTAATCGTCACAACTAACCCATCGTTGTTATTATTAGCCTCATTTTACGGAGGAGGGAACAGTCTCTGAGAAACTGAATGACTTTCCGAAGGTCACAGAGAGGGTAAGAAGTAGCAGTGGGATGCATATTCCAAATGAGTGTAATTTTTCAGAAAATGAAGTGTATTCCTTGAAGTCCTAAAGCCATTTTGGATTTCAATGCTCTCATATGTCATACACACTCTCTTGCCTTCCAAGAGAAAGAATTGGAATATATTTTAATCTTTTACGTGTTTCCCAAAATCATCATCATGTGTGTCCCTACGTCCCAGCAACCTACACAATCATTGTAAAGAGGCAATTATCCTACAATACCTTTTTAAGGCATGTGTGTCTAGTGTCTCACAATAAAGGGTCTTTAAATTTCTTAGTTTTCTTAGTCCCTTTGCCTGCCTTTGTAGTTTTCCCATCCCTTCTCTCACCAAAAAACAGCAGCTGTTATTTCTTGCAGTTATATGCCTTCATACCACCTCTTCCTGCCATGAGATGGGAAACTTTGTTAGAATTTGGTAGAACTTCAGAGCTTTAAAATTTAAATGAAGGGCTGAGATACTAGACCACAAGTAAAGTTCCTGAGCAGCAGGGAAGCAGCCATGCATTTTCCCCTTACTCATCAAACCCCTTTCTTTAGCTGTATCCTGATTATTTAAATGCTAGACAAATTCTGGGGGCTTGGTGGGAGTTGGACGTGACCAGATAATGTTTCTATGATAGACTTAACAGGAAGAATAAAAATGCAACCATTTTAAAGTAAATATAATAAGATATTCTAATAGCATCAGATTGTAAAAATTCAAATGTTTTGATTCTGTATTAAATATTAGAGAGGCGATATGGTAAGAACCTGGACTATAGACCTAGAAATACCTAAGGATACAATCTCCCTCCACTGCTTTCTGACAATTGACTTTGGGCAAGTTACTTAATTTTCTCTGAGCTTCCATTTTTTATTTTCACATCTTAAATTGTGGATGATGATAACACCTATCTCATAAAATATGTAAAGTACCTGATATATAACAGTTAGCTTTAAAATCCCATATAATAGAGTGGAGATCATATTTTTATTACTTGAACTTAAAATACATTTAGCCTTAAAGTTACATTCATGGTCTAGAATTTATCACTCATAATTATATAGCACAAAAGTTAAAGAATTCATGTGGTCATCTTAGAAATTCTAAAGCTAGCAGAGTTTTATCTTCAGAGTGTCTATATCGCTTGAATTTACCAATAATCATTTGAGCCAGAAGGCTTAAGTTCAGTAGTTTCTTACTAAATATCTGTTGGATGAATGGATGGATGGATGGATGGATGGATGGATGGATGGACGGATGAAAAGAAATACCAACACTTGGACACAAAGTTAATATTTAAAGAGAATGGACTATGGATGAATGCATGTGTTTGTGTGTGTGAGTGTGTGCATGTGTGTGTGTGTGTATGTATCCATATCTGCTAAGAAAATTATTCTAACTAGATTAGAAGCATCATTTAATACAAGAAGATTAATTTAGCAATACCTACCTGGACTTGACCTTGAAGTATGAAGGGTCCTCAGAAACATGGAACTGGAAGAAAGAGGAGAAAGAGCAGGTAAAGTAACAATGGAGGTGGGGATAGCACAGAACCTGGTCCAGCTCCGAAGACTGGCCCGGGGAAAGGAGCTGGAGAGTCTAAGACTTAGAATCCAGGGGATACAGCAAACACAGCACAATGCAGGAAACCATTGCTCCTGGGCGGTCAGGTCTTACAGATGGAGTACATAGAAATGGCCAATTCCAAAAGGAGTAGAGCAGAGAATCTCAGAAATGGAAGAAGACAGTAATGGCAGTCCTGGGAGATTGTCCCATTCCCTACAGAGTTGGGGCCTGCAGTCTGTTGTACCAGGATGGTGCCCAGCCCTCAGAGAAAGAGACTGGAAAGACCCAAACAGGCTGGTATTTGGGGCCAGAGAGCCAGAGGAAATGGGCAGAGAGATACATGGCTGCCACTCTTGTGGCTAAGGCAGAAGCTTAAGGGAACAAAGGTGCCAGACCAGGTAAAAGAGAGAGTAGCAAATAATATATAGCTCTAACCATGTGACAACAAAACAGTTGCCATCCCAGGTCTAACTTAAGGAGAAGATTCAAGGAAGCAACGGAGCCCAGCGTCCATGGCTGGGCTGAGTCCTGGATCCCAGGTCCCAGGGTGAGACTCATTTTCAAGTCCTCCTAAATAGTGAAAATGAGGCTATATGTCTGCCTCACTCAAGATTAGCTTTAGAATCAGGAATAGCTAGTGGAGGGGGGGGGGTGGAGAATCAACAGCCCTAGGTACAAAAAACAGGGAAGGCAGAAGCAAGAGAAACAATGCTGATAATATGTTTCTGTTGAGAACACATTTTGAAAAGCTGCTTGAGGGCAGAAACCAAGTCTTCTTTATCTCTTCATATCTTATGCCACAGTGTCGCAAGGTCGGTGGGCACTATAGCTAACCCTCAGCAAAAGCTAAAACTCATCTGTACTCATAGGTACAAATTAAAACCTCCGGGCACCATTTAATTGTAACGAGCACCGCTCACCTTTTCTGTCCTGTGTGTCTGTAAACAAGTGTGTCCTGCCATATCCCCCTTGCTTCTCAAAAATATTTTCACAGCTTCTAACCTCACGTCTATCTGGGCTCTGACTGCTTTTCAGAGGAAAGTGTTAATTACTTCACAGGATTTATCTGTTAATCTTAAACCCTATTTTCAAAGGTATTTTGACTCATATGGACTAGAGCTCTGAGCTTCTGCATAATTTTCTCCCCATAATAGCTCCAAATTGAATTAAACAAACATTTGCTTAGCCACTACCATGGGGATTCGATGAAAGGATACAAAGGAATAGCAAGTACTTGGAGCAAATATGATTATGACAGGGTCCCTGTCCTCAAGAAGCTTTAAAACAGTCAGAGAAGCAAATACAAATAATGAAATATGCTAAAGCTGAATGAAAAACGACAATAACACAGATGCAGAGAATATGGAAGCAGAAGCAATTAATTCCAACTAAAAGTGTAAATATTACTAATTACAGCATCACCTCCCCTGTGCATTTTCTGGACCCTGAAACACACTGCACTACTCTCTTCTCCAAAACTCTGTAGTATTTATTCCAATCTCAGAAGGAACTTTCTTAGACTTTCTACCATCTCAGTTAGATGTCCCCCACTCTCCAAGTAGTCTGAAAATTGATGGAAGACCTTTGTGTCTCTGGTACATGTCCTTGGACACAAAGGACATTTAATCTCCATTTTTTGAATTGAACAAAAACACACGTGCACACACACAAAATAAATGCCTGTTGTTTGAGGAGATAATGATTATTCTTAATACTGTGATTCCAAAATACTCCCCCCAAGCATCCATGATTAACATGTTGAATTAGAGATGGTTCATATACCACTAGCTTCAAAACAACTGCTTCAGCTATTTTTAATAAAGAAAATTACAAAATCATTATTCAATTTTCTGATGTAGCAGCACAAATAATTTAGGAAAATCTAAACAAAACACTACTTTAAGATATATAATGTAAATATCTCTAAAATGAAATTTCATTTACATCTAAGCATAAAAATATTCAATAAAGTTATGAGCAAAAACAAAAACCCACTTTTTGCAGAGGACAATAACTATATTACGAGATTTTTGGTTACTGGTGTAGACCAATATTTAAATTCATTAAAAAGAAAAGGCAACAGTGTAAGTCATGTATATTAATTAAAAATAATTAAAATCTTGAAATCAGGACCAAATCTGGAACACTGAAACCAATAAATGCATAATTTCCAGTAGAGTATTCTCCTCTAAGTCACAGAATACAGATGACTTTTGAGGTAAACATTCCATTATAAACAGACAAATCTTGCTGACCCTTACCATTGTAAACCTCTTTCCCAGGCCACACTTCCCACTGGGAATCCAAGAGCTGGCATTCAGTTCCGACATCCAGAGTTCTTAGATCTCCAATCTTTACAAGTTTTTTCCCCAAAGAGTTTGATAAACAAGGATGGTTGTATAAATTACTTTCCTCTTAATAGACTATGATAGGGCTAGAGGCCCTAATAATCCCATGTTGGAAGAAAAAAGAAAAGAAGGAAGAAAGAAAAGAAAGGAAGTCAATGTGAAAAGAAGGAATTCTGGCAAGAAGGGAGGAAGT
The DNA here is from genome assembly GCF_024610735.1 of Ursus americanus. Classification (NCBI taxonomy): domain Eukaryota; kingdom Metazoa; phylum Chordata; class Mammalia; order Carnivora; family Ursidae; genus Ursus; species Ursus americanus. The sequence goes on along the minus strand of NC_142143.1, from coordinate 22,480,108 downwards.
GAAGGAAAGAGGGAGGGAGAATGAATTCCATTTTATCCAAAGGATTTAAAATTTTCCTAATGGCTTATAGTAAATTGGGAAAATTTATTCAAGAAAAATTTAATTTTTGGTGGCTCAGTTGGTTAAGTGTCCAGCTCTTGATTTCAGCTCAGGTCATGATCTCAGGGTTGTGAGATCGAGCCCCATTGAGCCCTGCATTGTGCTCTGCACTCAGTGGGGAGTCTGCTTGGCATTCTCTCTCTCCCTCTCCCTCTTCCTTTCCCTTGGCTCTCTCTTTCTCTCAAATAAATATATAAATCTTGAAAGAAAGAAAGAAAGAAAGAAAGAAAGAAAGAAAGAAAGAAAGAAAGAAAAGAAAGATTGATTTAATAAATCTTGATAAGAGCAGCAAGAATCCATGGCATTTGAGCTACAACCTGCTCATTCACTCTACACCCAGCTCAGTGCAACAGAAGTTCAACTCTAGGTAACTATAGCCATGAAGATGGGGCAAGAAGGGAAGAAGGGAGGGAGGGAGCATGATGGTTAATTTCATGTGTCAACTTGACTAGGCCACAAAGTGCCTAGCTATTTGATCAAATATTATGCTGGGTATCCCTGTGTGGGTGTTTTTTGGAGGAGATTAACATTTAAATCAGTAGATTGAGTAAAGCAGATTGCCCTCCCTAATGTGAGTGGTCCTCATCTAATCAGTTGAAAGCTTGAATAGAACAAAAAGGCCAACCCTCCCCCAAGTAAAGAAAGATAAAGTAGTTTATACAGTATAGTGAATCTGAGAGTTACACTTGAATGGTTAAGTAACATTTCAATAATGGGAATACAATTTTCATCTTTGTTAAATTGATACTGAAGTTATCACTTATTTTATGATACCATATCCATCCTTTCTTTGTTACTGATTTTAAGAATTAGACTTGATTTAATTCTGCACCATTTAAATCTTCTAGACTCAAGTACTAAATTAAAACCAAGTTCTGCTTAAAACTTTGGTATCCCATCAAACACCCAATAAGGAGGCCCCAGCAAAAGAGAGAACTCAGGTAAGGTGGACCCTTGGAAATGGGGCATTCGTGTTCTACTCAGTCCTGGAAAGATCCCCATCCTTGCTGCTGCATAGAGTGCAGGGTCTCCTGAGATCAATTTGGAGACCTTTTGGAATACAGAATAAAGAACACTAACCCATGGGATATTAGTCTCCTATTTCAGATAAACACGAAGTAGGGAGGTTGCATAGACCCCTCTGCAAAATTCACACACACAAACACACCTAATGAAAAAGTAAGGATTGGATGCCGTTACATGGAGGGCACAAAATGACCATTTGTTTCAGTTGGGGAAATTGAAAGAACTTATTAAAAGATAATAATAAAACCACCCAGTTACATTAAAAAGATAAATATACATTCATGCACTCCCTTAATCCTTTCTCCCAGATGTAGACAAAGAAATGGGAGGAGGTATGAAAAAGGAGATTCCATATTTTTCCCCACATCGGGTCTTTTAAGTTCCACTTGGATCTGAAAGGAAAGGTACGTGATGGGGGTGGAGAGAAGAAGGAGATGAGATTAAAATCAATTTTGAGGAGAACTCCTACAATAGTAAGGTGAAGATCTCCATGGGTCATCTCCCCAACAAAACCATAACTGGTGAAGTTTATTTTTTAAATAATGTAAAGTCTCTGTAAATTGTCCTAATGGCATATAACAAATGGAAAATTCATTCAAGAAAATCTAATCAATCTTGATAAGAACAGCAAGAATCAGTGGCATTTGAGCCATGACCCACTCTATCACCTCACACTCCAGCTCATTTTAATGGAAGTTGTATCATGAAAAGAGCAACCATAAGAGAGCTAGAATGAGTATACTAATACCAGACAAAATAGACTTTAAAACAAAAATATGGTACTAGAGATAAGGAGAATCACTTTATAATAATAAATGTATCTCTCCATCAGTAAGATAAAGCATTTATGAACATATGTGTACCTAACAAGAGCGTCTCCAAAATACACAAGCAAAAAATGACTGATTGAAGGGAGAAATAGACAATTCAATCTTCAATACCGTACTTTCATTAGTGGATACAACAACCAGGCAGAAGATCAACAAATATATAGAAAAATTCATGACACTATAAATCAACTAGACCTAACAACAATAGAACATTCTACCCAATAAAAGCACAATATACATTCTTCTCAAGCACACATGGATCATTCACAAGTACAGATGCTAGGTCTGTATGTTAGGTCATTAAAAAAAAAACTCAATAAAAATTAAAAGATCGAAAGGATACAAAGACTATTCTCAAACCACAATGGGATGAAGTTAGAACTCAATAACAGAAAAAAATTTTGAGAAATTCACAAATATGTGGAAATTAAGTAAGACCCTTCTAAGTTACCCATAGGTCAAAGAAGAAATTGCAAGCAAAATTATAAAATACTTTGAGGAGATGAAAACAAAACAAAAAAGAATATAGCAAAATTTATAGGATACAATTAAAGCAGTACTTGGGAAAAAATGTTTACTAAAGCAGTATCTGGAAGGAAATTATAATAAATGTCTATCCTTTAAAAAAAAAAAAGAAAGATCTCAAATCAATAACCCAACCTTCTACCTAAGGACACTGAAAAAAAGAAAAGAAAACTAAACCTGAAGTAAGTAGAAGAAAGGAAATAATAAAGATTGGAAACAAAATAAAATAAATAAATAGAGAATATAGAGAAATAGAGAAAATAAATAGAGAATAGAAAAACAGTAGTGAAAACTGACAAAACCAAAAGTTGATTATTTGAAAAGATAACAAAATTGACAATCATTTAACCACACTGATCAAGAAAAAGAAGACTCGAATTACTTGACTCATAAATGAAACACAAAGCATTACTACCAACCTTATGTAAATTTAAAGGATTAGAAAGGAATACTATGAACAACTGTATACAATAAATTAGATAACTTAGATGAAATAAACAAAATCCTAGAGAGACACAATCTAAAAAACCTGAAAACAGGGGCACCTGATTGGCTCAGTCGCTAAGCGGCCGCCTTCGGCTTAGGGCGTGGTCCCAGTGTTATGGGATCGAGTCCCTCATCAGGCTCCTCCACTGGGAGCCTGCTTCTTCCTCTCCCACTCCCCCTGCTTGTGTTCCCTCTCTCGCTGGCTGTCTCTCTCTCTCTGTCAAATAAATAAAAATCTTTAAAAACTAAAAAAAATAAAAAACCTGAAAACAGATTCCCCAGTATGATCACTCTTCCATGATATACTACCTGTATGACCTTGGGCAAGTGGCTAACCTCTCCGAGCCTACCTCTCCACCTGGAAGGTGTGACTAATGCACCACCCACCAAGTTCTTATCCAGAGTTCCTGAGATGATATATATCATATCTCCCGCACCTTCCCAGCCTACAACAAGTATTCAATAGCTGCTAATTCTGATCGTCCTTTCTCCCTTCTTCATTCCCTCTCTACCTTTCCTGGTTCAATTTGGATCAAATATAAATAGACTCATAAATAGAATATTTCCATTCTTTGGTTGTTGTTGTTTTCATGAGTGAAATGAGGGAAGTTGGTCAAGTTTTCTTTTTTCTTTTTTTAATTACCAAGCTTAAAGGACTACAAAGTAACAGTTGTGACCAATAGATCACCATTTTTTCTAAGATTTTATTTATTTGTCGGAGAGAGAGAGCACAAGCAAGGGGAGCAGCAGGCAGAGGCAGAAGCAGGCTCCCCACTCAGCAAGGAGCCTGATGTGGGACTCAATCCCAGGACCCTGGGATCATGACTAAGCCAAAGATAGACACTTAACTGACTGAGTCAGCCAGGCATCCCAATAGATCACCATTTTTATACCAATTGTGAGTAATGAGTTTTGTCCTCCTAGAACACTGAGAAGTCCATCAAGAAGAAGTACTATAGGCCTTGAACTCCCCATCTGCAAAATGGAAATAGTTATATTTAACCTACCTGCCAAACAGTATTTTCATAAGAATCAGATGAGTTAGAAAATGTGAAATATTTAGAAAAAAATGTAAAGATATTATACTAACAATCTTCTTTGACCTATCTATATTCTTCACTCAGTGAGATACTGAATTTAAAACAATTAAGAAGTTCACACATCCCTCCCACGTTCCACTCACACCTCCTCTAACTCAAGCCAAAAAAATTATCATTCATTCTTAAATTGAATGAGGATTTTGTTTACTCTTCAGGAGAGTATTGCTGTGTTAGAGCAAGAGTAATAACTCATACACATTCCACCATTAGCATTTCTAAAATCTTCAAAGTTAGAACTAGGGAATTTACTGCAGCTTTAGGCAATGCCGAAGGTGCCCCACAGCAATAATTGATGCTCTGAAAGCACACACGGAGAAAAAAAACCATCTGAATTCTTTCAAGTTGTTTCTCTTCAAATTTATGAAATATTGATAGAAAAATATAAATAGGTATTAATGCTGTTTTAGTAAAGATTCAGTCTGGTGGAGACAGAGCATAATTTATTTCCAGCCTGCAGGATTAACACTGGAGTTGCCACTGATTCTGCATTAATAGTTAGAAATGTGTTTTATTGGTCTCTGTGCTCCAGATTTCTCAGGCAGGAAATGAGCCCTGAGCTTCCAAAGCACGTCTGTGGAGGACACTGCTTAAAGACCTCAACTTCTATAGATCTGTCTTGCTCACAAAATCATAGGCCAGAGACTCCATCCTGTGCTCTTTCCACTATTTTCCATTTGGTTGTGAGTCTTAGAAAACCCAATTGTCTGGGCATATACAGGAAATCTGAGGGTAATTGCTTATGTGGATTCATTAGGTGAAGGACATTAGGGCCACGGTCACTAATTCTCTTGGTCTTACTTCATGATCATGCCGTAGCTGCTAGAGCTCCAGACATCACATCTTTATTCCAGGCAAGATAACGGAAGATAGGGTGTAGAATAAAAGCAGATGGTACTATATATTGTATCAAGAAAGCAAAGACATTCTCTGAAATCTCAAGCAATATTTCCTACTTATGCTTCATTGGCCAGAACAGCATTACATGGCCACCCATAGTTTCAGGGTTGTCTAAAAATGTAAGTGTTTACCTTTGCAACTTCTATGGGAGGAGGCAAGGGGAAATGAGTTTGAAATGCGTAGTAAGGAAGCTAACGCAGCATCTATCTTACAAGCTCTAAATTAATATTTGATAGATGAATGAGATCATCAGAACGGATTCTTACCTCACTGGTAACTGGTAGAGAGTCAGAATTTTGTGACTTCTAGAAGTATTTTTGTCAGATCAAAATCAGGGTTCCCCACATGAAACTATAACTGGGAAAGGATTCTAATATAGATAATATCCTGACACAAAAATTAGACAAATGGATGAATAGATAAGAAAGAGAGGCAGAGACAGACAGAGATGGATGATGGGTGTACAGATATATAATAAAGAACAGATATATTCTTTACTAAACAAAATAAAACCTTTTTTGTTATCCAGCTCAGGCTCCCTAAACCACCCACCCTCTCCCACCCACCCTGCCCCACCAAACATACACAGACACACCAAATATACATTGCATTGAAAGTATACGGGAAACAAAAGTGTGGGAACATTAAAGAGAGCCAGCACACCCCAGACCTTGTGCACGTGTCTCTTTGGGGATGGGGTACAAAATAGACATGGGGAAGATGATTAGGAACTGTATCTATTTGCCTCTCTGCTCCAGAATGTGGGAGATAATTCGCATCCAAAGAAGAGATGAGCTTCGGGACTGGCGCTGGCCTGAGTACAGCAGATGGCTCTGCTCAGCACGAATGGGCCTCATCCAATCTGTTGAAGGCCCAAACAGAACAAGAAGGCAGGAGAAGTTTAGACAGCCTCTCTTGGCCCGACTATATGAGCTGGTCCACAGATCTCCTGCCCGCGACACTCTTGATTCTCAGGCCTTCAGACTTGGCCTGGAATCCACTCTATCAGCTCTCTAGCACCCAAGCTCCAAACTATACCCCTGCCTTTCCTGGGCCTCCAGCTTGTAGATGGCAGACGGCGGGCCACCATTACCACATGATCCAATCCTTGTAATAAATAGAGATACAGATACACATTCAGATATGTGGAGATATAGACATAGATCTCCTACTGGTTCTATTTCCTGACTAATACACTGTACATGCATGATGCTTGAGATGAATAACAGCTCTGGCAGAGTAATAAGGAATTAGGCCCAAATTATGCAAAAGCATCTCAGGTCTTCCAATTGGTGGTCTCCATTCTCAACAGGAGACAATCATCACCACCACATCATTAAATCTCTCACAAGGGAGTTAGGAGAATTCTAGAAGCTCTGCTCACCCAATAGCCTCTAAGCTGGAAGCCGTCACATGCACTGTGTTGACAACTCTGCCAGGTGTACTAGCTCAAAAAGATGAGTCAGAGTGCGGGCCAATTTCAGGACAGGGGCGGTGCCTGTCTTTCTGCCTGAAGCAGCTCTAGCTCTGAGTCCACGCCTGCTGGATCTGGCAGGAGCGGACACCGCTTCTGTGAGACGTCATAAATGTTTGCTTCCCGCTTCTGTCTCTTTAGCGGGGACCTTGCTCATTCCTCAGGAGGCTGTAGACCACTCCTGGGAGGCCAGACACAAATCTGGGACTACACAGAGTTCTCTTTCTTTCTCTTTCTCTCTTTTTCTCTCTTTCCCTTCTTTTCTTCCCTCCTTCCCTTCTTTCTCCTTTCAATTTTAGGTTTGTATTGAGAATCCATACCAGTTTTCTGTGAACTGGCCCTGATCTGAGGCCTAAACTATGGGAAATTCTGATCCAAGCAAACAAGAAAATCTCTGACCAATCAAAATAAGCAAAGCCATATCTAGCCTTTATAAAGTAATCAAAATATGGACTACTTTTGCCAGCAAAATAAATCTCAGTGGGTTAGAATATTGAAATACCTATTCAATCGCCTCAGATAAGGCTCTCCTCCTTTGTGACATGGAACTCACTGCTGTCAGAACTTTGGTCAAAAACAAGTCAGCAAGGTCTCAGAATAGAAGGGTAAATAATGTTAGTTATATCATAAAGGCAGCAGTGACTGGGGATACATCTTCAAGCCTCGATCTGTATGACTGCATTTGAAAGAATATGTGTGTATATGATCTATTTAAGTTTAGCTCTCTTTTTATCGTCCAAAATTTCACCATTAAAAATGCAGTCATTTCATATATGTTGCCCAGTCCCCTCATTTAACAGATAACTATTTCTGAAAGAATTAACATATTAAGTGTCTAAGGAAGCATGAGTAGGCTAAAAGTGAGCTAGAAACTGGAGGTGGAATGCAACAAAGACCATCCCCAAGGGTTTACCCTAGGGTGTTTTTTAATTAGGCTTCAATTTTTGCAAATGAAAAGTAATTAAAATAGAAATCTAGTAAAGGCTTCCATCAAATATTAGAAAAATGAAAAAAAAAAAGAGCATTCACAATGATATTTGATTAGCATTTTCATTACCAAGTTTCTTTATCCTCGTCTACAAATGTCAGCATATAAACTGGGCCTCTTTGGTTTTGCTTTCTTTCATAGCTTCATGTTTTAAGCCCAGAAAATCTGGCCATTAGAAATTTATTTTTAAATGGATTAAGTGCTCTCCCAGGAGCGATCTTTAAACTTTTCCATCTATATTTTGATAAAACTTCACATGAAGTCAATAACAAATTAGAACATAAATATTTAAGCAGCTCAAAGATAAAATGAGAGCTTCTCGCTTTCTCTCTTTTTTATGTTGCTGGTAATGTGCCAAGCAGAGGGGAATTAAGGGTCTTGGGGAATATGTTGAAAGTCTTTGCTTGGGCAAACAAGAAAAACCAAGCAAAAGGTCACTAATCCGAGAGAGGCTGGTGTCACCTTGGAGTTGATCTCATTCACTTCAGGAATCCCTAATATTCTCAAACAGCTACCTAGAAGTCTTTAGTGCAGGAAGAAGTACACTACTAATTTTTCTGTGGAGCTTCAGCCCTTAATGAAGTGTGTGTGTGTGTGTGTGTGTGTGTGTGTGTGTATTTTAATGCAGGAAAAAGTGCACTAATAATTTTTCCATGGGGCTTTTGGCTTTAATGAAGCCTTGCTATTAAAACTCCGCTATTTTTTTTTAATGTACAGGAAATTCTATTTATTTTCAAAGGACACCTAAAGAAGAAAAGCGTTCTTCACTTCAAAAGCAAAGCAGATGAAATAAGGAGCAGAAGGAGTATCCCCCATCAAAAGAAACAAAGAATCAGTGAAATGAATGTATGCTAATATATGCAAAGACGATTTCAGGAAGTGATGAACTTAAACAGATAACCCCCCCCCAATACACTACTCATTTGCTAAAAATCGCTCTGAAAATACTGTTTACTGGGATCACCTGTGCATGGAGATTGTCTATCAAGGAATGAATCTTATCTGTTCTGTGTGCCGAGATAAGATCTCCTGCCAGGGAGGATTTTTCTCAAGCTTTCACGGTAATTGTAGATATTTGATTGCGAATCAGAATGTTTGTTCTACCTAATGAACAGAAGCACTGGATTAGTCATAGCTGGTATTAAAAGTTGTTTTTGTTTACAGCGTGGTTGAGACTTTAATATTCTCTGAGCACTCAAAGAACATTCTCAAATGTCATATTTGCAGCACATGCAAATAGTTCCCACTTTGAGTGAGCTGGAAACTAACAAATTAAGTCTCTGCCTGCCTTTGACTAACAAGAGAGCATCTCCACACTGTGCTCTGACTAATAGGCAAGAGTGGGGAACAGTCCTGGAGGCAGTGGTTTGTTCTGATTCACTTCCATTTCATTAAGTCCCGGAGAAGGCATTCGGTGTCAGATCATGTCATTAAGGGTGTACTTTCAGAGGTAACCACGATGTTTTCATCGAGCCAAAGGATAATATCACAAGGGATACTTGTGGGGTGTCCAGGCAATCTCTCCAACCCATTTTCATGGGAAAGCAGAATGACTAGAATGCATGTGTTCATTCATTCATTCATTCATTCATTCATTCGACAAATACTGACTGAGCAAGCGCCAGGCCCTGACCTTGATGTTGCAGATATAACAATCAGCAAGACAAACACATTGCCAGACCGCCTCCCCCGACACATGAGCTGACATTGTCCAGCTCTATGAAACTTGAGCAAAAACGAACATAAAGGCCACAGTAAGAACTGTGTTAATGATTAGCGAAGTAGGGAGTCAGTGTCTGCCTCACAGAAACCAGAATGTTAGCGCTGAGAGAAAAAAAGTAGGACATCTTTGTTACCAAGAGTGATGAAATAGGATCAAAAAGGTTAAAGATCTCACATGGCTATTTTAGTGGTGAAGTCAAGACTAGAAATGAGACTTTCCACTCTTCCTCTGTGGTTTTTACACCACCCGTGGGGCCTCCTTCTCCCGCCCCCCCGCCCCCCACTGTCCATATTTACTTCAGAGAAAGAGAAAGTCTAATTTTTGAATGATGGCTACATAGATTGCATCACGATTTAGTTAATGATAAAAGCAAGACTGCAATACTTCCATGCTTTAAATAACGAATTAGGCTTATCACTGATGATATCTTTAATTATGGCGAGGCAGAACTGGAGATGGTCTAATGGGAAATACAGATGACTTGTTAAAATTATTAACAGAGTTAATGTGCTTACATTTGTTTATGTGTACCAGAATCAGCTCAGATATTTGACTGCAATGACAATATGTGTAAAGATCAATTAAAAGTCATAGAGATGAGATATTGGATTTCCAGCCCTTAATAGGATTTCATCTGCACTTGCTATATTATGTTACACAATTATAATTGAGCTTCCATCAAACCACAGAATCTGTCACCTCACCAATTTGTTTTCCAAGCCCTAATGAAACTTATTTCCTGTTGAGAACGCTTTTAAAAGCAGAACCCTGAGGAAGAAAGGTGGTGCGGGGGTGATAGGCTCCTACTTACTTAGCAAACCCAGGTAAAAAAAAAAAAACAAAAACAAAACGTGGACACAAGTAGAGTGAATCTGACAGCATTAGGAAGGTCCTGAGCAGCCATTTGTTCACCTTATAGAGCACGCAGTGCCCTGGAAAGGAACTGGGAACAACACAGATAACTCCCGCTCACCTGGAGCCCTGACATCAGATTGACTCCCTGCATCGTTCTTTTTAGGTAGTCAAGCTAGAGGCAGAGTCGACGCAGTATTTTCCTCTGGATCTCCCTTAATTTTTTTCCCCCAAATTGAAATCATGTGTTGAATTATAAAACAAACTTCTCTGGAAAAGAACTTGGTGAGGTAGCTTTCACTTGATAAAATGTGAATTCTCTTTCCAATTTTGTTTAGAGAAGCAAAGACAATATCTAGAGGCCATAGTGTAATAAAGCTGTAAGATGGCAAATGTCTGGCATGACAGAACAACGATACTCTTTGGAGAGACTCTCGGCTCCTACAGTAATAATCTTGTGCTCCTCACCCTGGCTTGTGATGGTACAGCCGCAAATGAGAGATGGACGGCTTCCTGGCAGTGGAGGGGAGTGCAATTCCTTAGAATTACTTATTTACAGACTGTAATAAGAAACACTAGACGTCACGCGACGTGGCCCTCACTAGGAACCCCCTGCCTGGCAGATGTGTGACAGATCCGCTTGACCATATCCGGGAGCGAGGAGTTCACCTCTGAAACAATTGCCTGACAACTGCCAGGGAGCTCTTCCTCGCTGATATCTGCCTCCTTGAAATTGTCATCCCAGCCCCGGAAGCACCGCAGCTCAGCCCAGGAAGGACTTGCTCTGCACCCACGGGTGACTGACCGATGCATCAGACAGCTGGAGCTTCAGCGCCCCCCCACCCCAACTCCTCTTCCTCACCCCTGGGTTCGCAGTGGGGAATCTCTGGGCTGAGAAATACTCGCAGTTCACAGGTCTATGAAGCGATGGGTAAGTTCACAGAACAGCTGTCTGGAGCTTGTCTTGTCATGCCAACATAATATTTTAATAGATGCCCTCTTAGCTGATCACTTTTACAGGAGACAATAAATTTAATCAAAACATTCTTAAAGCAATTTGATACTAAATATTTGAGAATACCTCACATGTCTCCTCTTCAGTCTACGTCTCCCAACTGAACATGCTCAATTCTTCAAAAGATTTTATTCTCGGTTCTCTAGGAGAGAGTTTCCTGGGGGAACCTAGTTACCCCTCATATACACCTAGTGGTCAAGTCCTGCTGATTGTACCTCCTAGATATCTCCTTACCCCCTAGTCCCTCCCCTGGCTACCTCCTCCCCCAGCAGCCTCCTCACGTGTCTCTCTCCCTCTCTCTCTCTCTCTGCCTCCCTCCCTCCTTGCTCCCCTCCTGCTGGGGCTTTAGAACACAGCCAGTGACGCTTCCGAAATATTACTCTCACCATGCTGCAGCCTGCTGGAAACCCTCAACAGCTCCCCATGGCTCTAAGCATGAGGTTCAAACCCTTTGGTTTCTCTAACATAAACTCTTCACAATCTGATTTCTTCTTGATTTCTCTCTTCTCATCTCTCTCCAATCTGCCCCCCTGGAAACATTAGCCCCAGGCATAGAAAACTTCTTTCAGTGTCAACAACAAGCTACACTCAATCTCACCTGCAGGCCTTTGCTCTTGCATTTTCTGTGCCCGAAACACCCTCTGCTAGGTCTTTACCAACAAGCCCATCACCTGGCCAATGCATGCTTCCAGTCTTGGCTTCACTGGCACTTCCTCAAGGACATCTTCTCTGATGCTTAGGATGCCCAGCCATCCACTCCCACAGCTCTTCGCAATTCCCCAGGCCTCGTGTTCATCTCACAACTTATTATGTTGCTTTTCTTCCTCACTGAAACATTAGTTCTCTCTGAGGGCAAAGCTCATACCGTCTCGTTTACTGTTGAACTCTCAGAGCTTAGTGTGGTGCCTGGAAAATAGCACATGCCTCATAAATGTTTTTGAAGGAAGAAGGGAGAAAAGGAAGGGAGGAGAGGAGGGGGAAATGGCACATGCCATTTAAAATACATCATCCAGAGCTAAGCTCCATATTCTAGAGGGGACCTGCCAAGGCAAGTGAGAAAGGGAGGCCAGGCAGTTCTCTCTGTGGGTCTGACGGTGCCATTCACAGAAGACACAAGGTCCTAAGGAAGCTTTGGTTATTCATTTGACTAATACTTATTAGGCATTATATTATAAAAAATATTTCATATCATAAATACAGTTTATAATTGTGATTTAGAGCCCATTTCAGGACCAGAATGTCTAGTTCTAATCAGAGTTCCAGTACTTCCTATGTGACATTCAGCATGTTACCGAACCTTCCTGGGCCTCGCTTTTCTCATCTGTAAAATGGCAATAACAACAAGGCTTCCCAGTATCTGTGATGACTACACTGATGCACATATGTCAAGCTCACACTCGGAGTCACGCCTGGCCCATAAGTGCTCTACAGGAGCGTGTTTGGAATGCTAGAGGTCACCTCACCCAGTGCTGAGCTGGTAAGAGTCTCAACAAACAATACGTGTTTTCTTTCGAGAAGCAGTATCACCACCCTAGAACAGCAAATACAGCACCTGGTATATGGTCTGCTCTCCGTAAAGTCTGTCTACCATTATTATTTTATTTATGTGTTATGTTTACATATTTCTTTCTATTTGCATATACTTATAATTTATATTATAAATTTAACGTTATTTTATATTATATTTATATATTTACTTATTAAATATAAAACATAAATTGAACCATGATTACTGTCTCACTTATGCCTCAGAACAATTGTCTATGACAGAATCAGCAAGAATTCATCTTTCTCATTTTATGAATGAAGAAACCTAGACTCAAGCTTGAGTGGCCCAAGGCTGTAGCACCAATAATTGGTTCCAGATTTCCTGCTCTGCTCCTTCCACTTGAAGTCATGACACCCCCAAGACCCAGGACTCAGGTGGGTGCGAAAACCTCTCTCTGAATTCTCACAACCACCCGGAGAGATGGCGGGGCGAGCACCATTTCACAGGTGCGGCAATTAAGGCAGAGCCGCTCATGACCTTGCCCGAGGCTTGCCCGCGGGCCAACTGCGGAGCTCGATCTCTCAGTCCTGAAGGCACTGGCCGCCCCCAGCTCGGGCCCAGCATCCCTTTCATAGGAACACAGGTTGCTCCCCAACTCAGAGGCTCCTGTTCAGGTCCAGAGTGCAATTCAGGAGCCCAATTTCACAGAGCCCCTCGGCAGCCTTCAGCCAGTGATTAGGAATCGTGGAGCACAGGTTTCTGTGGTGGGCCTGCTCCCGTGGAGCCTCGAGTGTCCGAAGGACAGAGGACAGGGGGCAAGGGCGACTCTGAAGACACACTCTGTCTTCCTCACCATTTTGCCCACAGCGGACTCTGGCCACTTCCTATACATTTATTGAACTACAATTCTTTAAAGTTGGCTTGTTGGCAAGAATTCAAGTGCGATCTATTGAATTCCTCAGAGCTCAACCCCCCTGATGTGTGCTGTTTATTTAGGTTCACCTTATCCTTCTCTCTCTTTTAATTTTTAGCCGAAGCGTTGTCAGAAAAGAAACATAACTGATAATACTGAGGGTTCTAGTTGTCTTAAAATGTTCCCTCAAGGCCTGGATATAGGTATGCGCTCAGTGGCTGCTGAAAATATGGTACTATGCCCAATTTGTGGAGTGTGGGGGGTAAATCCCGGTCACTGTGTTTCTATGGTGAACTTAAAATGCTGGAGTGGTATGGAATACACTGTCATGGAAATTGCTCTCTGGCCTCCGATGACTTGGATGGAATCAGGACGAAGACTGTGAGATTTAATAACAGCATGGTTACAACTGTAGTTTAAACCCATAAACCACAAATGCATGTCCGACCGGAAATAAAAAGGATCTGAGCGTTACATCCTCCTAAGCGGATTCTTCCATAGAGTAATGTTGGAGAAGAGTCTAGCCCCGAGTGCTTAACTTTGCAATTCAAAAGAGTTGTGACTTAGCTTCCCTTATATAACATGGGCAGCTTTTCATTATGTTTATTTGATGCAGTGTTATTGAGGCAATATTTCATATGAATAATTCATTTCTACTCCAACTTTATCTAACAAAGTCAAAAGCAGAATCCTAAATTTCAGAACAGATCAAAGAGTTCCTTAAATAAATTGGAAATGCCTTGAGTTGCCTGCCTTCTGAATCTCCCTGTCTTGTCTATGCATTAAGCAAGCACTTACTATGGGCGGTTGGATACTGAAGTTATTAAATGTTCACAGATCTCCCTGCATTTTCTCCAGCGAGGATGAATTTTAGTGCCCCAGTTTTGCACTGTTTCCTCTTGTTCTTATCCAGAAATTGAGTTCTATGAGAGCGAATTACATTCAAGTAATTTTTTTACATATTTTTAACTTTGGTTGTGTTTGCCTGACTTTCCGGGGCCACCTCGGCCCTGATTGCCTTCTGTTCCGCTGGGCAGTCTGATGAACACAGCGGGCAGGCTGTGGTGAATAAAATAGAGCAATTACATTTGGATGCTCAAGACCGCCAGCTGCCTGGGGAGGACTCACCACAGCCTCCCCATTGTGGTTATCCTCCTTTCAGATCTTACCAAGTCATGCAAGAAAGTCGCCTTTCAAAATGATTGACATCCAAAGAATTGCCCTGGCTTTATCCAGCCACGGGAGCTGCAAACAAGAGTGGAGCAGTCAGAAAGAAAAATTAAACGTGCAAGAAAAAAAAAGTATTCAAAATCACTGAATCATACCTAAGCACACTTAAAAAAAAAAAAGTGTTAGGTCAATAGGAGAAAAATAAAAATAACTGAAAGATCTCTTAAAACCATCAAAAAAGGCTCGCTTCATAGACTATGTTCGAAAGGGCTTCAGAAGCAGTAATTTAGCCATCTTACTACCTCCAAAAGACTGGAGCAGGTGGGCATTTGGGGAAGAGTGTGGGAGAGACAAAGGAATACAACCAACACAGGAGTCAGAAGAATCTTCAAATCCTAGCTCAGCCCCTTCCTGTTCATGGGCCTTAGGCAACTTGTTATACATTTCCAGATCTCTGTGATAAAGAAATAATGCTACCTCTTTATGAGATGTTGCTGGAAAACTTTAAAGACATTTATGTTTGTAAAGTGTCTGATACAAAGTAGGAAGTGGTAACTCCCATTAAGAATTTACTCTTCAGATTTATAAAAGATATTCTCCCCGGACTGTTAGCTGATCAGTACTACATGTTGAAGATGAAGGGAAATATCTGCTCCGGACATGGTCCTTTGGTCAGGTGATCTCTGGAGTAGACCTTGATTAGGCACTCACCCCCGCCTCCTATCGGCGGAGCCTGCTTCCATGATGGAGGCTTCAAATGCCTTCTCCCCGTTTCCCATCATCCTTTGGGGCCAAGCCTCCCTGAAAATGGCGGGGCCCTTCTTGGAAGGAGCTTTCACTCTGATAAAAGACAAAGAACATGAGAAAACCCCTTTTTCACTCTCTAACCCTTCTGCATGTAAGAATATCCTTCAAGCTGCTGCAGGCATCTTAAATCTTGAGGAAACTGCTAAAACAAGATTCTGGTCTTGCTCACTAGCATTACAGAGCTACTGAACTAAGCCAGAATGACCTAGCACCATGCTCCTTGTCATGTGAGATAGTGAAGTGCTTTTAGCATTTAAGCTCCTCTCATTATTTATAACTGAACGATACAGCTCTTGTTTTCTTGTCTTCCCCCAGGGCACAGAGAGACTCTCCATTTTGTCCTTGAGCAGTTGAGCAGGAATATGGAAGTGTTATTCAACATAGGTTCATCGTTATGAATAACACTAATCAATTTTCAGAGAGGGTGAGTAACTCACCCAATGTCACACAGCCAAGAACAGCAACAAAAAATTGAACCCAGGTGTGCCTGCTTCAAAGGCCAGTCTTTTCCGAACACTACTGTTGCTACACATGTTTGTTAGCCATTCCAATAAGAAATATTTTAAGTAGGCAAAGTTCCTTTTTCTTTTCTCTCTCTCCTTTCAGTTTATATTCTGAGCTGCATAATCTCGCAACTCCCAAACTTTGATGTCCCTAAGCAAACGCAAACTCATGTTCTGAAACTTCCCTTTTTCCTCCTTCCTATCAAAATTTGCCTGTTCTGGGTTCCATTCTCTCGGGAGGCCAATATGCTTTATAAGGTTAAAGCTAGATTATCAGTTAAGCAATCTTCTTTTCATAGGAACCTGGGTTGGCGAATGCCTTCAATGGATGTTTTCAATGCTCTAGTAGATCCAAAGCTTATCCTTTCATGTCGCAGGGTCAGAGAGCTTCCTCATGCACAATAAAAGTTATTGGGGGGAGGGAGGCGTGAGGGGGTGCATGCCTGGGTGGCTCAATAGGTTAAGTGTCCAACTCTTGATATCAGCTCAGGTCATGATCTCAGGGTCATGGGATCAAGCCCTGAGGCGGGCTCCATGCTGGGTGTGGAGCCTGCTTAACGTTCTCTGTCTCTCTCTCCCTCTCCCTCTCCCCCTCCCCCTCCTTCCCCTGCTCTCTCTCTCTCTCTCAAAACAACAGCAGCAACAACGACAAAGTTAACTGGGGTATGGAGCATGATTAGAATTCATTTATTCCTTACACAAGTATTTATTAAGCACCTTACTTACCATGTGAACAGTATTCCAGGTGCTAGGGATATATTACTAAACAAAACAAACAAATTCCCTCCCTTTATGAAATTTAAATTCTAGTTGGGGAGAGGTCATTAAAAAATATGTACTATTTAAGTGGTGAAAAATGCTATAAAGAAAAATAAAAAAAAATAAAGTAGACTAACAAGGAGATTGGTGGGGTAGACTTTCAATGAGTGATCAGGACATGCTACATAAAGGAAAGGATGTGAATGTTAACAGTATGACAATATAGAGGTTGTAAAATGGGAGAGAAAAGATGGAGGAAACCATAAGAAAGCTATTACCTCATCCTACAAAATGGAAAATCAAGAAATACTGCTAAAACTTGATTGAACAAAGAAGAGGAAATTAACTATGTTATTGAAAGTTACAGAGATGATCAGTAGAAACACTAAAAGTCCTGGAGGAGAAAAGGTGGGAGAAGGAACAGTGCAAGTGAGCTAATTCCTCATTTTTTATTTCCAGGAGTCAATAGAAACCGCTTAATTGGGGAAATAGGTTTTATCTCACATGCTAACTTTCACTGATCAGTGGGCTGCCTGGGGCTCTCCTGAGTAGAACTCCACACATAAGATCCAGCTCTTTGAGAAAGTGTGCTGTGATCGATTAATTAGTGCCATCTGCCATGGGTACAGAAAGGATCGATGACCAGCACATAGGCCACTTGGAGCCACACTGGGTCACCTGGCAGTGAGATGGCCGAGGGGAAGGAGAAAGCGACAGCAGCTGTGAGAACAGGTTATATCAGAGTAGGAGAGAGAAACTTGATGGTGGGGGGCTAGAGATATGATGGATTCCTATGTCATACTTCCAGTATGGACTGACAACATTCTGAAACGTACAAAGGAGACAATCTATAGAGAAGACTGACAAAAAGAATTAACTTTCCAGCTCTAATGTAAGAGTTGGGTATGCTAGATTTCAAATCCTGCCTTCCCCAATCCTTCAAAAAGAATTTAAGTCACGGAGTTTCTAAGACGTGTGCCTTCCTTGGCTGGATTGTATCCAGTGACTCATTTAAAGTCAATGAAATGTATTTTGGGTATTGGAAATCTTCAGTGGAGAAAACTTACCGTTGGTCCAATAAAGCCCTCCCTGCTGTACCAATTACCTAAACAGAGGAAGCTGAGATACCAGGGTCCCAGCTGTACCATCACGCCAAATCCTGGGAACACAAACAAAGCTTGAAATCTTGTCTCTAATTAAATCATGTGGAGTCTGGTGACTTTGCTAGCCTCCTGCTCAGAGAAAACCATGTGAAACTCTGAGCAGGCTCCCCTGGTGGCTAATGTCTCTAATAAAGACATAACCCCCAGCCTGTGTCTGTGCTCCCAGGGCACAGTTAGAGAGCTGCCCACTCACCAAATGGAGGCACAGTGAAGCTCCTTGTTCCTTTGACACTCCAAGTCCTTCTCCACCTTTGTGAGAAGCAGCCCCCAGTGAGGGGACTATTGCAAAGAACCCTACACTAGAGTTCTCATTCACACCCCAGCTCTGATACCTTTATTAACTCATTTAACCAATATTCTGTTCAACTCTGTGCAGAATTATAGATGACCCAGTCACTCCCACTCCACTTCCCCAGCTTCTGCCAGGATGGATAGCAGGGCATCTCACTCTACACGGTTAATTTCAGCAAGCCTGAATTGCTTCATGTGCGAGCAGACAGGCTGCCCTGTCCCATTGAGGGTCCCATTGCCCATGTGGGGTGATTAGAGGAGCCCTATCCCCAAGCACTTCTCCCACTTGGTCCAGGAACCCTAAAAATGGACACTCATCTCTTTAGATTCCTTACTAAATGTTCCTATAGAAATGGCTTGACACAGTTATCAGCCATTAACACCTTAGCATGACACGTTTCCAGATGACAGTCTACTGTGTGCCGTGGGTTATGCTAGGTGCCTTATATAGAGTTTATCTATAATCCTGAAAACATTCCAGCAGGGTCTAACCATCCAACACACACACACACACACACACACACACACACACACACACACACACTTGTTTTTTTGAGATTGAGAGAGAGACAGAGACAGAGACTGGGGAGAGGAGCAGAGGGAGAGGGAGAGAGAGAATCCTAAGCAGGCTCCGTGCTGAGCACAGAGCTTGACATAGGGCTCGATCTCACGACTCTGAGATCATGACCTGAGCTAAAATCAAGAGACAGATGCTTAACCAACGGAGCTACCCAGGTGCCCCAACACACACTTTTTGAGAACCTATTATGCACAGGGCATTGTACTCAGGTGGAGGATGGTTTTGCATGTGATAGATAAAGGTAAATCATATATGGCCCTGAGAACCACTTAGTAGGAGTGATAAATATGTACATAAACAAATATAATACAGTGTACAGTGAATTTATTGCCATGACAAAGGTACAAAGTATTATGTTTGGAATTTAGATGTGCTAAAGACCAGGCTAGCACCTAGTCATTCATTCAACACATACTTATTGAGCACAAATAGACCCATTCATATAAGAGACCACGCAAAATCAAAGATTTTAATGTAAGAACAAAAAGAGTATGTATAGGATATGTATACAAGTTAGGGTTAAAGAAAAAGGATATGAAGAGAACCATAAGAAATTCCATTTAGGATGGGATGCATGAAAGTGGGAAATGGAATATAAAATTAGAAAAATTAAGAGGGGTCAGTCAGATCATGGAAGATTTTATATATCATGCTAGAGAGTTTAGACCTTATTCTACAGTCAGTAGGGAACTGGAAATTAATATAATCAAGAATCTGCTTTGTAAAGATTAACCTGGCAACAATGTGTGGAAGCATTTAAACTAAAGACAAATAAGGCAGAGGCAGTGAGGAAATTACCAAATGCTCTAAGTAAAAAGGAGTAAGGGCATGAGCTGGAACATTTGACAGTAGAAACAGAGAGGCGGACAAATGCTGGCATTATTGGTTCTGAAACGGGTAACATGAGCTCCTTAATCCCAAGTCCTGAGTCATATTCCTACCAAGTAGACTGCACAGCTCTTAGCACAGAGTAGGCACAGGATAAATGCCAGAGGTGGATAAGTGGATGGGTAGAGGAGAGGGAGGAATTAAAGATGGCTGATGTTTGGACCTACATGTCTCGCAACCTCTTTGGAACAGGTTTGGGAAAATGAACTATGACGAATCCCTGTGTGACTAAGAGAGATGGGGGATTAGAAACTATCTGGATCATGGGACCTGGGGACAGTATGAGGGGCCTGGAAGTTTGGCAGGAGAAGGGCAGATGCCAGGAAAGGAGAACAGCAAGGGGCTGATTCTAGGCTGCCTCTGGGATAGGCCATGCAGATGTGACACCCTACGGTTTTGGGGGGTGGCTGATTCCTTCAAAGACCATTAAGTGAAAAGGACGTTGATAAGCATTGCATCAGAACAAGTCCTACAATGAGACACTGGTTACAAAGACAATCATAGAGAATTCCAACAGACCTGTACAGGAATTCTCATTTTGCCACTTACTCAACCGGGTCACCTTATTAGAGATTTCTAGGTCTTGATTTTTTTTCATTGATAAATAGAGATAATCTTACCAAATATGGTTATCCAGAGGACGGAAGAAATGGCAGCTGTGCACCAAAACTCTCACTTCCCAAAAACTTGCATAGTATGAGTTGTTACTGAGAGAAAACTGCCCAGCTAGGCACTGCATTTCCTAGACCTCTTGTGGCAAGTATTCCATGTTTTGGACAATAGAACGTGAGCAGGAATGACACATACCTCTTATGGCCAGGATATTTTAAGGGGCAAGTAAACCTTCTCTACTTGCTTTTCCCCAACCACCTACTGGATACAGAGGATCTTGCAGTCCTAGAGAATGTGGATCAGCACCACGGACAAGGCCTTGGTGGCAAACCATTCTGGGGAGGAAAGCTGCCCTGGGACCAGAGCTCTGGCGTTGGAGGGCTGTGTGGACAAGAAATAAGCCTCTTTGGTGTTGAACCCCTGAAAGTTTGTGATTTATTTCTTATGGTAGGAGGCCTCATGCCCACAAATGCAGCAAGGATTACAAGATAAATAACAGGAAAAGCATGTAGCCCTCTATCTACTCATGGTAAGTACTCAATAAATGGTAGCCAGGAAAAAAAGAAGAGAAAGAAGAAGGAGAAGAAGGAGGAGGAGGAAGAGGAGGGGAAGAAGAGGAGAATGAGGAGAATAGAACTTGTGATGATGAGCAGAGTGAGTGGCTCACCCTGAGAGAGAAGCTCTAGGGAGCGCTGAGATCTGTAGGGTCTTGCTGTTCCTTGTCTGTTTATTTGGGGCCTGAAGTTCAGCTCTTAACCTAGTAGAAGCAAAGATACCTTTCAGGATCTAAAGAGAGGAACACTTTCATAGGAATGAATGAATGAATGAATGAATGAATGAATGAATGAATGAGAGTTCATGGGCCTCCGGAACCCTATATTTGTACAACCCCCCCACAGACACACATGGGCTCCCCCCTAATCTCCATTCCCACATACAGATGCTCACCCATCTCCCCACCCTCAATCGATGTTAAGAACGCTTTGCTTGGAATTTGGAGCTGCTGACAACCTCCTATCTCCTGGCTCTAGGGCCCATTTGCCAGGCCTCTTTTCTGTGATAGGCAGAATGATGGCTTCTTGAAAGATGTCCACAACCCAATCCCCCAAACCTGTGAATACATTGCCTTACCTGGCAAAAGGGATTCTGCTGATAGATTAAGTTAAGGATCTTGAAATGTAAATATTATCCTAGATTATCCAGGTGAGGCCAATGTAATCACAAGGATACCTATAAGTGAAAGAGGAAAGCAAGAAGTTCAGAGTGACAGAGAAGATGTAACATGGGAAGCAAGGTCAGAGAATCAGAAAGAGATTTGAAGATGCTATGATGCTCGCTTTGAGGATGGAGGAAGAAGCCAGTAGCCAAGGAACAGAGGTGCTCTATAGAAGCTGGGAAAGGCAAGGAAACAGATTCTCCCCCTGGAGCCTCCAGAAGGAACCAGCCTGCCATCAGCTTGACTTCAGTCCCACGAAACAGACCTGAGACTTCTGACCTCCAGAAACAGAAGAGAATATCTGTGATTTGAGGCCACTGTATTTGTAATGATTAGTCACAGCAGCCATAGGAAACTAATACACCTCCAAGGAACCAGCCCCAGGGCCTGACTGCTGGGCTCCTCCCCACCTTGGTTTGCTACACTGGTCACATAGAGATAAGAAGCCACTCTGGGTTTTCAAGCCCTAGTCCCTAGAGAAGAGGAGCAAGTCCCAATACTGATGTGCAGAGCCTCTTCACAGTGCAGCTGTCCAACTCTGTGATCCAGCCATTATCCATCATGGGCCAAACCAACCTTGACGGCACTCTAGATAACACCAGCTCTATTAACTGGGAAATAACTTCTCAGCAACCTAAAGGATTTCAGTCATCAGATTACTAATCCATTGCTGGGAAGACTTGACATTTTTTCTTAAGTTCTTCACTGGGTAGCCAATTAAGCAGAGGACATCTTAAGATAATAATGTTTCTACTGAAACTTCTACATCCTCTAGATTTGTTTAATGTGTTAGACAACATAATGAATGAGTTTCCAAATTCACTTCAAGTGTTAACAGATGATAATGAGCACATAATGGCACCTAGACCCACATAACACCTCCCAAAGTGGAATAAGGCTCTCCCCATCCCCCTTCCACTGCTGACACAGGGGTGGCAAGGTAGGGGGTTGTCACAAGCTGAATTTCATCACCCCTAACGTTCATATGTTGAAGTCCTAACCTCTAGTACCTCAGAATGTGACGGTATTTGGGGATAGGTCCTTTAAAGAGATAATTAAGTTAAAATTAGGTCATTAGGGTAAGTCTTAATCCAATAGACTGGTGTCCTTTTAAGAAGAGGAAATTAGGACACAGACATGCACAGAGGGAAGACCATCTGAAGACACAGGCAGAAGATGGCCATCCACAAGCAAAGGAGAGAGACCTCAGAAGAAACCAAAGCTGCCAACCCCTTGATATCGGATTTCCAGCCTCCAGAACTATGAAAGAGTAAAGTTCTGTTGTTTAAGGCACCCAACCCATGGTAGTTTGCCACGGCAGTCCTAGCAAACTAATTCAGGGCGTTATCTTTATTGGCACCCTAGAAATTGCACTAACGACCTCTCTACTAGGCAAAAAGTCAGAAATAATGTACTATGATCTTGTTTCCAATATATTCAACTCTTTTATAAAAGCAGCAAATTGGTATCTTATATTCTGTTCATTGCACCAACTAATTAGGTGAAAAGGACTAACATTCTTCAAGTCCCCGCCATACACCAGGCACTGGAACAGCCCCTTTACATCTGTTATTTCATTTAATCCTCACGAGAGGCATTGTTGTTCCTTAAAAAACAAACAAACAAAAACACAAATGAGGAAACCAAGCCTCAAAGCAGTTAATTAACCTGCCCGAGGCCACATGGATGCTTTGTGAAATTAACATCTAGATCTACGTGGCTCTCGAGCTCCTACGTTTTCCCAAAATTTTGCACAACGTTTTCCACACAGCTGCATGTTATCTTTGTACTGACAGTGGTGAAGGCTCCCAAGGAGGTATGAAGATTAATAGAGGCCCTCTTCCATCTCCTTTGAGCCCAAGAGCTATTTCTGGGGAGCGGGTACAGAGTAGTAAGAGGATGAGAAAAGAAAAGCATCCTTTTTTATGTGTACATAGGAAACAAAAATCTGGCTGCCTATGGAGAGGGTATGCGCATCATTTCCCCTCCCTTGGTAACACTGCTGATGCCGTGGCTGCTCCGGGAGCGTGATAAACAAGTTGTAATATATTAGCGCGAACAGTTGCAGCACGCTCCTATAGCTGGCAGAATTCCTGAGAAATGGTTTTTATGGCACCGATCTCCTTGGAGACCTTAAATAACAGCCTAAAATGTATGGTACAGAGATCACAGGGTTTATTACTTTAGTTTCAGCCTGGTGTTCTGCAATTTATAGTTTTCCTGATAAATTGGGATCCATTCAGCTGGTACATATTATGTGGGATGGTGGAATTGTCTCTTCTGCATTGAAGGATTAGAAATGGGCAGATGCCTTGATAGGGTAATAACGGTGCCAGCCCAAGCTGTGCATGTCAGACAGGACCCGGGCTGTGCATCTGGGTTCATTTTAAAGAGGAATGGGCTCCCACAGGAGGACGGCACCCTTCCTCCACGTCCCAATACCTTCTAATCCCAGAGGAGTCAGGCACTGAGTTAGCAGTCTCATGCTTTCCCTAGAAACTGGCTAAAGGCAAACAAACTCAACATCTCATATCCCCTTTTTTGGAGGGGTGGAGGGTTCTCTGCTAAAAGGTGAGAATTAAAATTGCACTTCACAATCTAGCAATAGAGGGATGGCTTTTTGTGCAGGACCTAGGAATGCAGTTCCCTATTTTTCATGGATTAAAGTTAAAATAAAATCTGCTGTCTACACATAATTAATTTGATGTTGTTAGAAATCAGATTTTTACAGGCCATGAGCGAAGAACACTTGAGAGAGAGCTTTGAGTTAGTGTTTCTGATTCTCAGCCAGTTGATTAGTCTCTTGGCTTAAAAAAATTTTTTTTTAGAAAGGGAAGGGACATCAATTGAACTTTGTTGTTGTTGTTGTTGTTCCAGTTTTTTTTTTTTAATCAAGCTATATGCAGGAACAGTAACTTTCTTTCAGCTGAAAGTCTAGTATAGATTTTAGCATTTGGACATTGGAGCCCTTTCAGGTCCCATCTGGCTGTTAATCTGCAAAGGATGAAAGATTTACACAAAGGGCCTCAACTCTGAAGTGTCATTAAGTTCTATTGGGTCAACAATTCCTGAAAATGAATTTGAACAACAAAACTCAATAATTCTATAGTCATTGTTAGCCTATTTCTGTGGAGGGGAAAAAAGGTGGGGGCGGGAGGGAAGAAAAGAAATGTGCTTGGGAATGAGAGATTGGAAAAAATGGTTAGAAGAGAAAAAGCACCCCTGCCATGAATTCTAGATTTTCCTTTCAGCTCAATGTCCGGTTTTCTGCAGTTAAGAAATGTTTTCCACTGCGTGAATGCACTTTGCAGCTTGGTCTGGGTACCCAGCTTTCTTCCTCATGGGGCTGGTCTTGGGATAAGTTAACACCCTTTCATGATGTCATTGGAACTTCTGGGCAAAAGGTGGGGCAAAGGCTTAAGTGGACATCCCGTGTTGAGAGTTACAGCACCCCACGCTTCATGGCATCACCTGCTGCTGCATACATGTTCAGAGCCGGTTCTGTTCAAGGCCCATGCCTGGTCAGGTACAAGGTCATGAGCATCCTCATGGGACCTTTATCAAGGACAAAGTTAACAATTTCTGATAAATCGAAAGACAACCTGGGTGCTTACTGCTTTATAATCCATAGCAAGATTCTTGATTGTCCTGTCTCCCGGAAAAGATGCATTCTGGATATTATTCCTCTGAATGCAAAAGTCCCATGTGCAGTGGCCATTCAAATAGAGAGATGAGAAGATAGGGGCAGAAGGATGCAGTGATTGGCCCAAAGAGGCTGTCCTAAGTGCCAGGCAGGAAGCAATTCTCTTGGATCCTCTCATTCCCACAACATCACAGTCAAGAATTGCTATGGTTATTCCCATTTTACCCGTGAGAAAGCTGACACTTAGACAAAGTGATTCATTCCAAGAGCCAACAGCACTAAGTGATGGAAGCGAGGTTTAAAATCAGGAAATCTGCCTCCACTGTGCACATTTTACGTAGTAGAGTATGCCCTTTGGTGGAGAAAACTGAGCTTATAAAGCTTACCGAACAACCTAAGACCCAACTTTGGGAGCATAATTCATTCATCACTAGGGAGTGCCTATAGCATAATAAAGACCCATGCAGACAGCAACACCTACCAATGTATTTACACACAAGAAAAGACCCATTCAAGCTCAAGCATCTTACAGCTGACAGCTAGATGATTTATAATGGCCATTTAACTTTGCTGTGGACTCATCAAAAGTGGAGCCACTTCTATAAAACAGCCTCCTCTGTGATATTTTTAATAACTTTCCCACCCCTTTTTTGCCCCTGTTCCTAGGTATCCCTCAATAGCTAATCCTTTCCTCTAGTCACTGGTTCCTCTCACCCTGAACACTTCCAATTACTGAGTTGTTAACTGGAATAAAACAACCTCACAGACCCTCTAGAGTAAGCCCAGAGAAGTGGCAATCATTGCTGCAAGCAAGAGATGGCCTCAGCTTAAAAGAAAACAAATCCAATACACACAGGCCTGATTGCTTCTCAGAGGTGGGCCGGTCATCTGTTGGAGCAAATCTCTTTCTTTCTTTCTTTCTTTCTTTCTTTCTTTCTTTCTTTCTTTCTTTCTTCTTTCTTTCTTTCCTTCTCTCTCTCTCTCTCTCTCTCTCTCTCTCTCTCTCCATAGATATAGATAAGCACAGCCAGGAAAACCATTAAAATTACAATCAACTACTTGAAGGAACAGGGGTCTTTTGAGGTCTCACGGTGATATAAAGTAACCACGTCCTGAAGAAGGAATAGTTAGGGACCTTCTGTGACAGGAGGAGAGAAGATGTGACCCATGTTCATTAGCAGCCGTGTCTGGCCTTCCAATCCAAAGCCACACTTCCCCATCAATGGGGAAATGGGGGAGAAAGATTACATACACATCAAAGCCTTTGTAGTTGATATCTTGCTCAGAGCCAAGGCCCTCCCATGCCCATCTTCCTGGTGAGGAATTAGTGTCTCTGTCCAGGGGTAGGAAGAGTAGTTTGAAAGGCCAGTTATCTCCTCTTCATGTTGGAAGAGAAGGCCAGAGGCCCATCACCAAGAAAGCCCCTTCATTCTGACATTCTTCCATCAGCTTCTCCCACACTCTCTTGGGCTTTCTGTGGAGGGACAGTATGAGATGGTCTTCCCACAGCCTCTGGAGATGACTCTGATATGGATTTAGATAATATATTCACTCCTTTAGCAAAGATCATAGGGAGCAATTATCATGTAAGAGAAAATGTTAGTAAGGATCAAAACCACCAAATACACAGTTCTCACCATGGCAAGAGGCTCACAGACTGGTTGGGGAGAGGGACATAAACAGAATATTGTATGAAAATACATGAAGTACATGGGTTTCATGGGCACAGACAGGGTGGAGCAGCAAATCAGATCAGGGCTAAGAAGAAGCACCTGGAGGTGAGGATTAAGTTGAGTCTTAAAAGACAAATATTCATTTGGAAAAGAGAAAAGGAGACCATGGACAGATGGCCCAATAATTATTCTTAACTTAGAAATAACATAATTCTGTTATGGGCTGAACTGTATCTCCCCCAAATTCATATATCGAAGTTCTAAACCTGGTACCTCAGAATGTGACTGTATTTGGAGACAGGGCCTTTAAAAGGCTTATTAAGGTAAAATGTGATCATGTGGGTGGGCCCTAACCCAATATGACTGGCGTCCTTAAAAGAAAAGGAGATTAGAACACAGACACACACAGAGGAAAATGTGAGGACACTGGGAGAAGAGAGCATGTATAAGTCAAGGAGAGAGGCCTCAGAAGAAATCAACCCTTCATACCTTGATCCTGGACTTCTAGCCTCTGGATCTGTGAGAAACCAGATTTCTGTTGCTTAAGCCAACATGTACTTTGTTATGGCAGTCTTAGAATACTAATACACCCTCTAAGAGAGAGACTTAAAAAAAAAACCAACAGTATACCAAGGTGTTCTTCATAAGAGCAGCAACCTTGCCTCCTTTATTTGCTTTTGTATTCTAGCACTCCAGAATGGTGTGTAGGCAGGTGCCCCATACATGTCTGTTCCCTGAATATCCCTAGCACACCCGGCCTCAGGACACTCACACTTGTTACTCACTTCTCAACCTCCCATCTGTATTGCTCACTGTTGCTCTTCCTTCCAATCACTCCCATTGCCTTCCCCTTATTTGCGCTTTTCTCGGCACTTACCACCTGACATAGCACATGGTTATTTGTTTACTAACTTCCCCCTACCCCTCCACCCCCACTGGAATATAAGTTCCATGAGAATAGGAATATTTTTTATGTGCACGCAGTTATCTTCAGAAATTAAACAGTACCTGACACATAGCAAGCACCAATAAATACTTGTTGAACAGAGGAATGCATGGTTCATATCGTTGTATACTCCCTCAAAGCCATCCCCATCTCTTTGCTCCAATTCTGTGTTCATTAAACCACCCTGTAGTCCTAATGCAGTGATCTTAATACCAGGAAGAGATTTCTCTGAAGACTGCCTTCTTTTTTCTTTTTTTTACTTTAACAGTAAGACCCATAAAACAGACAACAGGCTTTTTTCTAAAGATTTGATTTATTTATTCCAGAGAGAGAGAGAGCCGTGAGCAGGGGAGGAGCAGAGGGAGAGGGATAAGCAGACTCCGCACTGAGCACAGAGCCTGACTCGGGGCTCAATCCCAGGATCCCGTGATCATGACCTGAGCCGAAACCAAGAGTAGGACACTTAACTGACTGAGCCACCCAGGCACCCCTAACAGACAACAGTTTTATAGATGAGTGCTAATAAATGTGGAAGGGCTTCCCATTGTCCATAAGGTCAAGGCCAAATCCTTAATTCATCAAACTACGCTCTTCATGACCAGGCTCCTGCCCTCTCCTTCACCCTCACTGCCACTACTCTCTGCCTCCTGCTTTAGATTTTGACGTATTGAGCAACTCAGGATAATCCATCACTCACCCGATACTGAGTGGGACCTCCTCTGTGCCCGGCATAGTAGTTTCCTGCAGTGACCTTTGTATGTGCTGTTCCTTCCCTTTACCAACTTCCCTCTGGTTTTGCCAAGTATTCTTTCAAGGGCAGATTATCAGAACTGAGATTCAGACATAGAGGATGAAGGAAGATCAGAGAGGACCACTAGGGAAGCAAATCTCCAGGTTTCAGAAGAACTTTAAGGCCATGAAACTTGTCCACAAAGAAGACAGGTAGACCAAAGATAGCTACTTTACTTACTGTATGTAGCCACTTCATGTTCGTTTTTGCTTGCATTGTCCTTCATATCTGTCCTCATCAATGTTTAAGTGGTAGATTTAATTGAACTCAATCTATACATTTCACCCACAACAGTGTATAGATGTGAATTTTATGAAAACTTGATTGACTTTGAATAACAGCAAGATACCATTTTACATTCATGAGATGGGGAAAATGCATAAAATTCGGATGATATCAAGCATTAGAGAGGATGTACAAAAGTGAGTCCTCTTGTGCACACTGCTGGAAGTGCTGGAAGTTTTTGGAGGGCCCTCGGCCCAGCAGTTCCACCTCCTGACATTTGCCCTAGAGAGACACAGACATACGCTCAAGGAGGCACATTTGAGGGTGCTCACAGTAGTCCTGCCAGAAGCAGACATTAGAAACCAACTAAATGTCATCAGTAGAGGCATGGCTAAATGAACTCCAACACGCCCATACTGTGGATACTACATAGTCATTGAAAAGCATGATATGTATCTATTTGTACCACATGAATAGATTGCCTTGTGAACTCCATGAGCTTGGGGTTTTTGATTTTTTCTGTTGGTTGTCCAGTGTATTCCTAGTAATTCAGAACAGTGCCCGCCACCTAGCAGCTACCCAATAAACATTTGTTGAATAAACAGAAGTTGAGTCAAAAGCATGTTACAGAATATGTTCAGTATGATACTCTTACATGTGATCATTTGTATTGGAAAAAAGAAAAACAATAGTATTTTCTATGGATACATATATGCACGTGCATTAATGCCTAGGAAAAGATCTGGAAGGATACAAACAAACTGGAAATTCTCTAGGGGCAAAGGAGAGAGGGTCAGTAGGGACTTCAGCTTCAATGATAATGTTTTAATTATTACAAGGAGAATATTCACATATTACTTGGCTAATAAAAAATTAATTTAGAAAAATTTTAAATGCATGATTAAAACTATGATGCTTGCTCCTGAGGGGGAAGAAAACAATTAGTCCAGTGTTCTTTAATTTTCCTTTGTCTACAAATGGGATGAGTCCCAGAATTTGAAGATAGAATCTAGTCTGTAGATGCAGAAGAATCAGGGTCTCCCAGGGCAGAAGCTAGGCCATTGCAGGGAAGAGTGGAGTCCATAAAGATCAGGATAAAGAAACGGGTCCTAGAAATTTTGCTTAAGAAGAAGAGCAAGGGATAAAGAAGAGAGATGGGTCATAAAGGATCCCAAAGTGAAGATGACTAGCATTGTTGAGTTACCAGCAGATGGACTGTTTGGGAGAAAGACCTTTCTTTGAGGGGAGATAATTAGTGGGCTTGGAAATTCTGGGCTTGAAGGGATTGTGACATGTCCAATCGGAAATACCTGGTAGGCAGGGGGATATTTGTGGAAATGGAGCAGGGGTGATGCCAATTTGGAGGTTATTTACAAGGAAGGGATATCAAAGGAATGGAATTTAAATGAGCTCTCCACTGGGGAGAATATGAGGACTGATGAGCAGGGGGCCACTATCTAATCAACAGTCACCCCAGGTAGGGAAACACCCAGGTATGGTGCGTGTAGCAGTACCCCTGTCAGCACTCAAAAGGTCGAGCTTTCAGACAATAATGTCAATGTCTGAACTTAAACCAATGTGAGTTAGCAGGAAGCAACTGTTAGCAAATTCATTAACAAGAGTCCTATTTCTATCTGTTGTCAATTGCAATCAATTGCCTAGACAAAGATATCCCTAATTGATCAGGTCATTCCTGCCTGTAAGCATTACAACTTGTATGCAATGTACCAATCTTGTGTTTCCTGGGACAGGCCTCTCCCTTCATGGAGCACAAGACTAGTAGTTGTACCGGATGCTGGGGCAGATTATCCACAGAGCAACACAAAATCACTACTAGTTTGTTATCATTTCAAGACAAGGATTCCTCAGAAGCAGCATCAGATTGATGTCTAAAATTCTACTGACAGTCTCAGTCCCCTATGTCAGTTAAAATGCAGGTAACCTCCATAGCAACAACACTTAGGACAGTATGCTGACTTTGGAGTCAGCCCAACTGGGAGTCAAATCCCATTTTATTCCTTAGCTCTTTGAGCTTGCCTCTCAAAACCTCTATTTCCATATCTGTAGAATGGGGTGCTAATGTCTATCTTGCCAAATTGTCATAAGACACAAAAGAAACAAGGTATGTAGACCCCATGGCACACAATGGCCCTAGAATAAATAGCAACCTGTTGTCCCCCTGTCCTTGAGGGACAAAAGGACATAATCCCTGAAGGCTAGCAGTGAGACAGAAATACCTGACCTACCATGTGGATTTGCTTTCCCATAACACTCCAGGCAATTCTAAACGATGACATTGCTGGTAAATAATCTTTGATGAGGTAGGTCTGTGCTCACCTGGATCTTGCACATCCCAGAGGAAAAAACCAACCTGCCATACTCGAAGAAAGGAATACCTAACTAAGCAGCATCCAAAATCTTTTTTGTGGAAACTTAGGCATGAGAAGAGGAAGAGGAGAGAAAAGTGGAAGAGTCCTTTCCTGGAAGAAAACAGGTCCAAAGCATCACTATTTCACAGCTGATCACGCACCTCACTGGGCTCCTCCTCCTGCTCTCCATGATGAGACCATTCTAGCATGTGCTGGAAGCTGAAGGGATTAGGAAGACGAGAGGAGGGGCAAGAATGGCAATTAGTGGGGAGCCAAGAACCCAGGGCCTGCTGTCTACTGCACCTGCATGGTGCCAGAGCACCTGGCCTCACAGTGGAATGGCTCAGCCATCAGTATGTTCCAACCACATGGTGCCAGAGGCTTGAGTAACTGCCTAAACTTCTCATGCTGTGTTTGCATTCACGGCTGTCAAATGACCCAGTCATTCTAGACGGTTGAAAATAAATAAAGGATTGGGAAAAGAAAAGGATTTCCTCCTCATGTACCTTGCCCAATAACCCCTAGCCAGAAGGCGAATATATGCATCCTAGTCACCCCCATGCACTATTTCAGAAATATTTTCATCAATCCTGCCAGGCTACCTTACATTTCATTACATTATATATACTCAGATGTATGGTGACATTTAAAGTAAATTTTGATGATGATATAGAAGCTAAGAGAACAGGTTCTGGAGCCTAAACACCACAGTCCATCCCACTTTGCCATTTATTAAATTGTGTGACTTTGGACATGTTACACAAGTTTTCTGTGCCTCAATTTTCTCATCTGTAAAATTGTACGATGTGGATAATATTAGTACCTTCTTTATTATTATGACATGTGTCATAGGTTTATTTTGAGGACTAATTTAATAGACATAAAGCTATTAAGACAGTGGATTCGTCTAATGCTATAGCATAAATCAGGCATGTAGTTAGAGCTCGGTAAATATTAGTTATCGTTATTATTAATATTAGCAACAGGTTAATAGCACAAGATTGTGAAGGATCGTAAGAGACCATCCAATCTCTGCACTCTGTGTATTATTTTTGACTCTATTTTTCATCAATCATTGCATGATCTCACAATTCTATGACTAACCTCATTTTTAGGATATTCTTGAGGAAATGTGTACATATTATTTATCTCTGGCTTTTAGCAACGCTGATAAAGCATAGTGCAGTGATCACATGTCCCAGATTTTGTTGGATAACCCAATTTTATTCTTCTTTCATAAAAGGCCTTGATTTGCTAAATAGATAGCTAAATGAGATTTAATTTTTGTATCACTGCAAGGTTTCCAAATACATAATTTTACAAATCACGCTGAAATCCTTTGGTCCTGACTTTTCATTCTGAAAATGGTTGTAATGAGTATATGTAATTTTAAAGAATAGGTTCTAATGATTCCCACGTTGGTAACAGCACTCTAAAAATTACAGAAAAGAAAATGTGGTGAGGGCTTTTGACCTAGAGATTCCCTTTGTCGCTAAGGAAGCTGGTTTGCACCTTGGTCAACAGAGTGCTTTACGCAGGGTGTAAGCTATTAGAGTACAACCTTTCTGATTCGCACTAATGACCACAAGACCCAATGAACACATGATCTAGTGACTTCTGCTTATTAGTGAGAATGTGAAAAGATGAGATGAAAAACAAACAGGCTATTTTATACACTAAAAATATGAGAAATACATCTCCATGTTATTTGTGCTCTGTTCTTTTCCAATTTAGGATAGTTATGCCAAAGGCATTCAAGAATCCAAAGCTTCTTTAAAACAAAGTAAATTCTGTCATCCTTGCTATTAATTAGAGTGTGGAGGGGTTCACAGAAGGGGATCAGACTGGCTATATCTCAACAGGAAAATACTAGAAGAAACTACTCTTTAGGTTTTCAGCGAGAAGACCTGCACTTTCCATTGCAGACTCTGGCATGGAGCAGCTCTATGGCTTTAAGCAAACCATACACTCATCTTTATGATTGGACTGAGCTTCTTTAGTACCTAGCAATCTATTAACTATAAGACTGCTCCATTTGGTTAAAAAAAAATTTCCGATGCTGGGTGCAGGTGTTTCAAAAGGATTTTTCTGGGTTCTTCTTTGGAAATTTTACCTTTGTCTTCAAGATTTATGGTGATTGTTTAGCTGCTTTACCTTGTTTAAATTGCACTCCCTCCCAAAAGTTCCTATCTGGAGAGAGCCAAAGAAACCATGGTCCCAGTCAGCCCACAGAGATCCCCACTGTCTACCCATGGACGTGAAGTCCCCTCCACTAGAACATGCCTTTACAGTCCATTTCATTCAGCTAATGCATAAATGGCTCCAATTTGGAAATTTCTGGCAGGGGCTACAGAGGTGGTCTTGCCCTCAGAAACTAAGAGTCTTATGCAGAATAAATAAAGATAGACAGGTTCATACATATTTCTGCCTCAAGGCATATCATGGGAAGGTTTGTAGGAGAGATATAAGGTACTCTGAGAGTTTGAAAATGACAGTAGTTCTAGGAGACTCTACGGCATGCCCATGGAGAAGCTGGAATTTGGGTTAGTTTTCAAAACTGGGTTGGAAGTAGACTAGTTGAAAGGGCTAAGAGACCACTCCAAGAGGCAAGGTTGTTACTGTAAAGGAGCACTTCACAGGAAGGACGTGTAATGAGTTGAACAGTATCCCCCCAAAAGACATGTCCAAGTTCTAACCTCTGGTACCTGTGAATGGGACTTCAGAAATAGGGTCTTTAGGGGCGCCTGGGTGGCTCAGTCGTTAAGCATCTGCCTTCAGCTCAGGGCGTGATCCTGGCGTTATGGGATCGAGCCCCACATCAGGCTCCTCTGCTGGGAGCCTGCTTCTTCCTCTCCCACTCCCCCTGCTTGTGTTCCCTCTCTCACTGGCTGTCTCTCTGTGTCAAATAAATAAATAAAATCTGAAAGAAAGAAAGAAAGAAAGAAAGAAAGAAAGAAAGAAAGAAAGAAAGAAAGAAAGAAAGAAAGAAAGAAAGAAATAGGGTCTTTATAGATATGATTAAGGATCTCTAGGTAAGATCATCCTGGATTTAATATGAGCCATAATCCAATGACAAATATCCATACAAGAGACAGATAAGGAAACTGAGACAAAGGCGAAAAGGCCATGCAGTGACAGAGGTAGGGATTGGAGTTCTGCTGCCACAAACCAAGAAATACCAGGAGCCCCAGAAGCTGGAAACAAGGAAGGATTCTTTCATAGAGCCTTCAGAGGCAGTGCAGCTCTGCCAACAGCTTGATGGATTTGTGGCTTCCAGAACTTCAAGAGAATAAATTTCTGTTGTGTTTTGCCACCTAGTTTGTAATAATTTATTATGGAAGCCCTGGGGGACTAAAACAGGAGATATTTTCGGGAATGGAATATGAGGGGCCCACCGGGCTCTCTCCTGAGCGATGTTTATTGGAGAGGCAGAGACTAAGGGGAGAAAGAATAACAAAGGGATAAGAACTTCAAAGAAAGGTACAAATGATGTGGCAAGCTCTTTGAATAGGAATAGAGAAACACAAATATATTTGAGACCTAGTAGGAGTATCAAGACTGGATAATTCAGGTTGTGTGCGTGACAGACGTGCAGGGGAAGAGATTAGGGACAGGAAACATGCCAGAGTCCAAGCAAAAGTAGCACGGGATGAAGTGAAAGCAATGGCAACAGAGTTGAGATTTAGCAGACATTGGGCTGAGGATTTTGGGATTAGCTGGATGTGTTAGGGAGCGGGAGAGAGAATTCCAAGTGGCTCTTGGGGAGGCTCCAGTTTTAAGGGTTTAAACAAAGGAAGAGAAGCCAGTAAATGAAACCTGGATTTCATCAAAGAAGAAGAGAGCTAGCGGAGTACCAAAGAAGGCTGAAGATCAGAGTAGCACTATCTAATGTCATGGACAGGTCAAACAGGCTTAGCAGAGAGAGTATGTTGATTAGGCAATGGGTAATTTTTGAGAGTCTGTCAGCTATGGAATAGCAGGAAGGAAATACAAATTATAACAGAGTAAGAAAGGAAATAGACATATCAAGTGCAATGTATTCCCTTAAGATTATTTTGGTAAAAGAGAGTAATGTGTAAAATGTATCTTGAAGTAAAGCAGTGTGAAGAAAAGGTCCTTCAGACTTTGATCAGGCTTCAGCATGTTAACATGCTATCTCCAGAGAGCCCCTGCTAACCTGCAAATGATACGGGAAACACTAATTCATACCATAAATACGTTTTGCCAGATGAGCTAATTGTCACTCAGAAAGAGCTATCATTCCAGAAGGATGCCTGAGGGACCGGAATATAGCATGAATCTGTATTTACTAGGAAAGAACTCAAGGCAAGACCAGCTTATGTTTTAATGGAGTGTACAGCTGATGGTTCTAGAGAGCCAGGGTGCTCAGGAGGAGGAGCATGAAACCATGAGCAAACTGGGGTGGGGGGGAGATACGGGGGTGGATGGGGTGGGAAAACCAAAGGCACCAAATGACAATTTTGCCTACTTTGCCATTCTGTCTAGGGACAGCCTTTGTCTTGCGGGTCCTCCAGTCACTCAGTGATTTGTTCTGGTAATTATCTAGCAAGTATCCTCCAAAGAGAACTCCAGGAATGGGTAATAATCTGAAAGTACACACTGCCTCTGATTTCTAGGCCTTTTCATATACTCAAGAGTATTTTTTAAGAGTGTTCAAAAAAGTGCAAACGGTTGCTGCCAGTCTGGGAAGGTTTTGTGCAAAGAGCCTCACAGAGCATCAAAAAGAAGTTTTAAGTGGAAGAGACCAGAGGTCACCCTGCCCTGCTCTCTGCAGCAATGCAGGCTATTATCCAGTATGTAAGCCATAGATTGAACCCTCAGCTCCTCATTTCCTCCTGTTTGTTTACCACCTTAAGTATTAGGGTCCATGCTGCACAACTTTTCTGATAGCAGAGAACATCCAGAAATATGACACGTGTAAAGAAACACAAACAAGTTAGAAAACTGAGATATCTAAAGGCCATCTGAAAGACCCCTCAGCCTCTCCTCTTCCTATTCCAGGCACTGCCTATCAAAGGGACTCTGAGGGACTCTGTCCTCAAAGACTGGTAAGAGTTTATTATAGTTTTAAAATGCTTTCTTCCAAATTCTCCAGCCATGTTTAGTAGTTGAGGATTATACAGAAGACAGACATATGGAAAAATAGACTACCATTGTTCAGACAATTAGACTATAAATAATAATGTCTGACTTGGTTATTGTAAGGTTTGAATGGACAGCATAATCTGAATGACCACCTATGAACCTGGGGTTTCATGGGATGCAGGAGCTGCCTCCTTCCACTTCCTGGGAGCCTCTGTGGGGAAGAAGTTAGGGTTGGCAGTAAAGATCCTGTGACGATGAGGTTGAGACCCAAAGACAGGAGACAAATATTTATACCAATTGCAGAAGTCAGAAACCTCCATTCACTTAACAAAAATTTATTGACTTGCTGCCATGAACCAGACACTGAGCTAGAAAGGCAAGGAATTCATTATGGGTTAGGAAGGAGCCCAAAGATTTAGCCCTTATTATAGTACGAAGCATTTTAATGTGACATTGCACGGTGTTCCTCAAATGTGGAAATAATTTTTCTCAAGTTTCGGAAGTAGGAAGCATGAAGGCAATGGCAGAAGCTATGGAACGGCTGGTGGCTATGGCTCACATACTGGTTGGAGATGAAGAAGATTCTAGCATTCCTTGGAAGTATGTGCCTCCATTGGAAATGCAAGAACTAGACTGACTGTAATCCTGGTTAGATGAGGACTCTGGTTGTTGCATTGTACAGATCTGCTGATGGGTGGCTCTTGCTTTTCCTTTCCTGTGTCTCTTCTCCCTTCTTCTCCTAAAAGACACCTTATTTCCTCTAGAAAAGCCACTCTATGTGATTCAGGCAAAGCTAAACCTGCCTTAAGTCTGACCCCCCCTGGTTCCTGTGACCAGACTAATCAGAGTTCAACATCAGAGCTCTCTTTCTGTTGGGCTAGAGAAAAAGGCTGACCAAGAAGTAGAAAGAAGTGCTGAGCCATGAAGACTTTGTTGGAGCACTTGGATCTAGCTTTACTTGAAGCCAGGATCTACCCCTAGACTTTTCATTACTTGAGACTGGGCTACTTTGAATTAGGTTTCAGTTACTTGCAACTGCACAAATCCTATCTAATATGAAAGAAAAAGACTCTTAACTATAGGAAACAAACTGAGGGCTGCTGGAGGTGAGGGAGGTGGGGGGACAGGGTAATTGAGTGACGGCATTAAGTAGGGCACGTGTTATCATGAGCACTGGGTGTTATATGCAGCTGATGAATTACTGAATTCTACATCAGAAATTAATGTTTTACTATATGTTGGCTAATTTAATTTAAATTAAAAAAAAAGAAGTGGGAGGGAGCTGAAGTCATAAAGCCCCACTTTCAAGGCAGCAATGTGGTGAGCCTTTGAAAGAAGTTCTGTTTGATGCATAGCCTAAACTGCTCCATTACCAGCAGCTCTGCCCAACATCAATCTCTTCTATTTATTTTTATGATTTTAATGACATTTATTACCATTTCTTCCAATTATAAAAGTTATATATTAGGGGCCACCTGGGTGGCTCAGTTGGTTAAGCTACAACCCTTGATTTCAGCACAGGTCGGAATCTGAGGGTGTGGAGCCCGCTTGGGAATATCTCCCTCCCCCTCTCTGCCCCCACCCTTGCTCAAGTGTGTGTGCTCTCTCTTTCTCTTAAAAAAAAAAAAGGATATATTTTATCATAGAAAGAGTTGAAAAATAGAAAACCATATATTTCCACCACCCAGAGGGAAAGAGCATTAAATACTTAACCAGCTTTCCCGCCTTTTTAATGCATATATATCTTTTTCAACTATTCTCCCCACTTTTAACTTATATACAACATGAATACTTTCCCAGATCAATCAATATTTTTATGCAGCATAACTTTAATGAAGCATAATATTCTACCAAACAGGTGTTCCATAATTAATTTAACTAGAACTGTATTGCCAAAATTTTAAGTAGTTTCCCATATTGTACAGCGATATATAACATTCTTTTTTTTTTTTTAAAGATTTTATTTATTTATTCTACAGAGATAGAGAGAGCCAGCGAGAGAGGGAACACAAGCAGGGGGAGTGGGAGAGGAAGAAGCAGGCTCATAGCGGAGGAGCCTGATGTGGGGCTCGATCCCATAATGCCGGGATCACGCCCTGAGCCAAAGGCAGACGCCTAACCGCTGTGCCACCCAGGCGCCCCGATATATAACATTCTGAATGTTAATTTCAAGGTTTCTGATAAATGACAAATTTTTAAAAGTTACCCAAAGAACTTCTCTCTTGGCCCCTTTTGTACTAATGGGAAAGAAGATTCACTACTAAGCTACATTCCTAACATAGCAGTTTGGGGTATGTATTAGTCTCCTATTGCTATGGCAACAAATTGCCACAAACTTCACTGTTTACAGCACACATTCATTGTCTCACTGTTCTCTAGGTCAGAAGTCCAATGCGCTTGGCTGGGTACTCTTGTTTAGAGTTTTATAGGGTGAAAAATAAATGCGTTGGTTGGCCTGGGCTCTTCTTTGGAAGCTCTGGGGGAGAAGTCCAGGCTTCTCCCAGCCCCATTCAGTTGTTAGCAGAATGCATTTCCTTCTCAGTTTCCATATAACACACTCCATCTTTGAGACAACAACTACGGGTCAAGTCCTTCTTGCACTCAGGATGCCTCTGACTTCTCTTTGTGCTACATCTCTCTGACTCCAGCCAAGAAAGTTCCCTGCTTTTAAGGGATCCTGTGATTAGATTGGGTCCACGCAATAATCCAGAACAGCATCCCTATTGTAAGGTCCATTACCTTAATTGCACCTGCAAAGTCCCCTTCAGGATGTACTACAACATATTCACAGGTTCCAGGGATGAGAGCATGGGTAGTTTGGGGGTGGCCATCCAGCCTGCCCCTAGAACCACAAAGCTGCACTAACTCTGCTATCTAGTCATGTGATTAGCCATCTTTCCTCCCATGGGAATGTTTGGGAGAACTAGTTCAGTCTTTCCAAACTGGTATGGTGAATTGTTCTCCCCACACCCACTGTACCCACCCCAGCAAGCACCCAATATGACATAAGGATTGTCTTGCAAAACTTTCTCCCATCTCTCATGTCTGGGAAGCTGTGGCCCCATTCCCTCGGGAGCAGGCTTCCCCTCAGATTACACGCAGTGCTGTCCCCTTGTGTCATGCGCTCAGGCTATTGCCAGTCAAAAAAGAATGAAAAATGCAAGTGTTTTCGCATACAAATATAGGCCTATGGATTATAACTCTGCCCCCAAACAAAAGTACAGGTGTCAACATACATATAAATGTTATTGTGACCTACTAAGTTGTTTTTTTTTCCTCCTTGAATCTAACTCATTTATTCCTTATTAGTTTTCTGCAAAGGTTTTCTTCTCTGTGGCTAATTTCTAAGGAAATAGTGTGAGTTTTCAGCAAAAGCAGTTTCCATGGTTACACAGAAGTCTTACTAAAAATAGTACATGCTGTAATCAGCCAAACTTTAGCTACTAAAGTAACTAGACAAAATGGATCTGCATTTCTGTAGGAAGTTTGTTCTGTCGTTCAAGCTGTGTCTATGACACATGAAGAGAACAGTCTGAATTATTTTTACTGCCCGAGATTCCAGCTCCTCAAACACTTTGTGGGCAGCTCCAAGCTGTTCAGGCTCTGGAATTATTTCTAACACTGTGTGAAGAAGGAGAGAGGCAGAGAGACAGGGGGAAAAGGGTGGGAAGGAAAGAAGAGAGCGGGAGGAGATAAGTATATACCTGTTTCATTTCTCCCGTGAGATAACCTCCCCCTTTTCTCAAACAGTCCCCTTAAACGCACTACCACGTTGCGTGATATAAGGACAAAGTGTTACTCTCATTTGATTAGTCTACACCCTCTAAATTCTACAGCTAGCTACCTACTCGATCTTGCTCGCTTTGTCTTGTGGGCTTTCTCTTTAATGACTGATTTAAGGTTTGGTACCAGAAGGAACTATAAGAGAGGAACCCATTCATTTTATTATTTCTCTTTCATTATTTCTGCTTTCTCTCTTTTACTCATTGCTGCAAGAGTGCAGACACCCAAGATTAAAACATCTTCCCTCTTATGTTTGGTGTTCTTTGTCCTCATTATGTTTGAACTGTCACTCTGCACAGCTGGGTCTCTGTTTCCAATATCCTTTTTCCCCACACTTCATATAATTAGAAAAAAGGATCAAGAATGGCAGTCCCACCTGCTTCCAAGGCCATTCCCCAACCCCCAACCCCAAATCTTTGAAGCTGGAAGTCAAAGAGGTGGCCGCATCTTTTCCTCTCTTGAAAGCCACACTCGGTATCATCTTCTGCCTGACCACAAAGCCATCTCTGGTCATGAGACTGCGTGTTTGCTATTTCTGCCACAATGTGTTCCTCACGTGCCATTTCTCCTCTCTTCTTCCTACAGTTGTTCAAGGGGACACTCTGAAAACAAAATTCAATCTCAACATCAAGTTCTTTTTACTTGGTCTCCATCTAGAAAAGCCCTCGATCTAATATTCCTGGTTTCCTTTTAGAGCCAAAATATCAATGGTTGTTTCTTGTCTGCCTGGGGATTCAGCAGATCCCTCTCAAAAGAATGTCGTCAATTTATTTAGTGACCATAGCACTGGAGAGTGAAGATTGGAAATGGTTTTTAGAAGGCCATGGCCATTGCATATGTTGGCAATTTCTTAAATGTATTTTTATATCAGGGACATTGTTAACAACTGTAGGGCCAGAGCAATTTAAAAGCCTATAAATTATGCTAGACTGAACTAACTTGACAGTGTTCCTTTAAAAACACTGTCTTCTTAAGTAACTGACTTTAGAAGGGTACTTGGAGCTAGTGTTTTTAAATGGCTTTTTATGGCACACATTTAAGATTCATTGGTTTCTTATTACCTTCTATGGAACACTAACTCCTGAATATTGTCTCAGAGATGGTACCAGATCCGGCTCAGGAACTCTCAAAGTAATATGCATACAGTTCCTTGACTGTAGGCAGTATGAGTCAAAGGGAAAGTTCATCAGGAAAGAAGGAGATGTGGTGAGTGTATTAAATTCCTACAGTTTTATTTATTCATTTAGCTACTTGGATAGAACCACCAGTGAAGGGTTCTCATTTGAAGGCCTAATTAAAGAAATCCATTTTAAAGAAAGATGGAGGTGGGAGGAGAAAAGATAAATGCAGACCTAAGGCCAATATGATGCTGTGATGGCAGTCCAGGTGTTGCAGATGGGGAAATCAGGAAATGAAAAGGGCTCTTCCTGCAAGAGATATTTGTATTGAGGGCAGGTGCTCAGTAAGCATCATGCTAGAGACCTTTACTGAGTTCCTGAGTACCTCACACACTGACCAACCCAGCTGGAAACCAGGGAGTGCAGGAGCCCGGTGATACTGCCAGTCCATACCACCCGGGGATAGCACTCTCAAGGCAGGGAGCAGGGAGGAAGACACACTCTAAATCCTCTTCCTCCCTAGGGAAGAAGACACACTCTAAATCCTCTTCCTCCCTAGGGAAGAAGACACACTCTAAATCCTCTTCCTCCCTAGGGAAGAAGACACACTCTAAATCCTCTTCTTCCCTAGGGAAGAAGACACACTCTAAATCCTCTTCCTCCCTAGGGAAGAAGACACACTCTAAATCCTCTTCTTCCCTAGGGAAGAAGACACACTCTAAATCCTCTTCTTCCCTGCTCCCTGCCTTGAGAGTGCTATCCCCGGGTGGTATGGACTGGCAGTATCACCGGGCTCCTGCACTCCCTGGTTTCCAGCTGGGTTGGTCAGTGGGAAGTCTTGGCAGGAGATGCAAGGAGTAGGGGTGCAAGAAGGGTGAGGTCAAGATATTTATTTCCCTGGTTCCTTGACTGTAGGGTCTTCATGGGCTGAAACCGATCGCTGATCTTACCCCTCATCTGTTTCCCTTGGCTTCCACACCCTACCCAACCCTTAAAAAAAATGCTCAAATTGATCTAATTTGCTAATTTGTGTCATCTATTTCTTGTTGGTACTCAGAGTAATTCCAGAATCTTTAGCAAATAAACACTTGTCTTGCTCCATAACACAGTGCCATAGACTGGGTGGCTTAAAAAGAGCAAACATTAATTTCTCACAGCTCCGGTGGCTGGGAGGTCCAAGATCAAGGCACGGGCAGTCTGATGAGAGTCTGCTTCCTGTTTCATAGACAGACACCTTTTTGCTAATGTCCTAAATGGCTAAAGGGGTGAGGGATTTCTCTAGGATCTCTCTTTTTTTTTTCTAGCTTTATTGACAAATAAAATTATAATATATTTAAAATGAACAACTTTGATATATGTATATATTATGAAAGGAGTCCCGCTATTGAGTTAATTAATACATCCATTCCTTACATATTTACCTTTTCTTTTCTTTTTGCTTTTCTTTTCTTTTTGCTTTTCTTTTCTTTTCTTTTCTTTTCTTTTCTTTTCTTTGGTGAGATCATTTAAGTTCTACATTCTTAGCAAATTTCAGTTACACAATACAGTGTATCAACTATAGTCACCATGTTATACATTAGAACCTCAGATCTCATCAATTTGATAACTGAAAGTCAGTATCTTTTTACCAACCTCTCCCTATTTCCCTCACACCCCAGGCCCTGGCAACTACTTTCCTAGTCTCCATTTCTATCAGTTCAGCTTTTTCTTTTTTTAAGATTCCACATATAACTGATGCTAGGCAGTACGATATTTGTCTTTCTCTGGCTTATTTCACTTAGCATAAGCCCTCCAGGTTCATCCGTGTTGTCACAAATGACAGAATTCCCTTCTTTTTAAAAGCTAAATAATATACCATTGTGTCTGTGTGTGTGCGTGTGTGTGCGTGTGTGTGTATCACATTTTCTTGGTCCATTTACCTGTTGACTGACACTTAGGTTGTTTCCATACTTTGATTTTTGTGAATAATGCTGCAGTGAACATGAGAGCACAGATATCTCTTTGAGATAATAATTTCATTTCCTTTGGACATATATCCAGAAGTGAGATTGCTGGGTCATATGGTAGTTCTATTTTTAATTTTTTGAGAAACCTCCATTCTGTTTTCCACAGTGGTTGCACCAGTTTACCTTCTTACCAAGTGGGGGACAAGGGTTTCCTTCTCTCCACATCTTCAGCAGCATTTGCTATCTCTTGTCTTTTTTTAGAGTAGGTCCAGGATAACTTTTATAAAGGCAATAATTCCATTCCTGAGGATTCTACCCTCATGACTTAATAACCTCTCAAAGGCCCCCCTCGTAATACTATCATGTTGGGGGTTAGGTTTTAACACATGAATTTCGGGGGTACACAAGCGTTCAGTCCCTGGCAACACTTGACCTTTGATCATCTTATTTCTTGAGATTGTCTTCTATGAGAGTTGAATTAAAAAAAAAAAACTGCTTCAGAATAAGAAGTTATAGGGGAGATATTGAAGTCATATAAAGATACTAAAGTTATCTAAAGGGACACTAAGTATAAACAATGGCACCTAGAAATAAGCAGAGAAGATGAGGAGGAGTTCGAAATTATTGCAACTAAATGTGAAATACAAAGAATTGGTTAAGGTGCTGGACAAAAAGAGGGAAGTTATCTGGATGTCTAAAAAATACTGCATCATGTGTGATTTATTATCAATATTAAGGCAAATGACTCACTTCACATTATTGTTTGTCATTTTTAGAGACATATTCCTAACATGTTATTCCTTAAAAATAAGTTCAGTACTTTGGGACACTCTGATGCAGTGTTACTCACCCTGATGATAGCAAAAATAAATACCATATCTGTGATCCCAGCTGCCAACCATTGAGCTCTTATCCTGCTCAAGACACTGGACTAAGCCCTTCACACTCCTTCATCCTCCTTAGAAAAAGTCCTTAGAAATGGACATTGTTATTGTCCCCATTGCCAGGAGACTGGAACCGAGACAAGCTGCAGACTGTAGCATGGAAGTGAAAAACTGGAATTCCAATCCAGAGCTTCTAGTCCTTGTTACAGTCATCTTCAGCCTCCTCATTCACTACCCTAGTGTATGTGGCTAGAGCAAAATGCAAACTGTGCTAACATTATCACCTTAAATGACCGCAAAGTTTCCGCAAAACTACCCAGCAAGCAATTAATTCACTCTCTCACTCTCCAGTACTCACACCCAGCCTTGATGCACAAACCACCATAAGCTAATTACTTCTAAATTTGTATCTCTAGGCTTGACCCTTCCTAAAATTCTAGTCTCAGGTATCCAACTCCCTTCAAATCATCTCCACTTGGATCTTGAGTAGACAAATCCAACATGTCCAAAATATCTCTAGATTTCACCACTTCCCCAAATCTGTTCCTTCTGAGAATTTCCCATCTCTATGTCAGAATGTAGGAACATGTATCCTATTGCTCGAGCTGAAACATAAAGCACATTCTTGATCCCTCTCTTTCCTCTGTAGCCCCCTACAATCCATAGCAAGTCCTGTCTTGAATCTGACATCTTACCAGCTCTATGACTCACCACCATAGTCCAAGTCATCATAACCTTTTGTTTAGATTATTGCAGAAGTCATCTGACTGGTCTTCCTGCTTCCATTTTTACCTTCTCAAAGACATTGAACCAAACACTGGGGAAAATGATCTTTTCAAAATTCAAGTCAAA
This sequence comes from Ursus americanus, assembly GCF_024610735.1. Taxonomy (NCBI): domain Eukaryota; kingdom Metazoa; phylum Chordata; class Mammalia; order Carnivora; family Ursidae; genus Ursus; species Ursus americanus. Next base: position 22,435,367 of record NC_142143.1, on the reverse strand, counting down.
TCAGAGTCATTCTTTGATCGGAATTTCTGTACTTCTCAGAATCAATTCCATGGCTGCTGCCACCTCACTGTCCTCATCTCATATCAAGTTCTGCCTCATTTACTCCATTCTAGACACACTGACCAGATAGCTGTTTCTCAAAAATACCACTCGCTCTCACATCATAGCCTTTGCATATGCCATTCTTTCTGCCCGGGATGCTCATCTCTGAGATCTCTCATTTCATGTAGGTTTTTTTCTCAATAGTCAGCTTTCCCTATGGCTCTCAAAAATCACCCATATTCCCTTCCCCTCACTACTCTCTATCCCCTCTCCTTACTTTCCTTCTCTTTAGGATACTATCTACTACCTGACATTTTTTCACAGGTGTATTAATTCACTTATTATTCATTTTCTTCCTTAGAAATGTAAGCTCTGTGAGAACAGGAACTTAGTTGGTTAAGTTCTCTGCTATATTCCCAGAACCAGGAACCGTGGTTAAACCATAGAGGGATGCATAAGTATTTGTTTAGTTAATGAAAAAGAAAATGGGGAAGGAAGGAAGGAAGGAAGGAAGGAAGGAAGGAAGGAAGGAAGGAAGGAAGGAAGGAAGGAAGGAAGGAAGGAAGGAAGGAAGATGGACTCTGGAGCCTACTACAGTAAGCAGAATTATTGCCCCTCAAAGATATCCATATCCTATTCTCTGGATTCAGTGAACATGTTACAGATGAAATTAAAGTTGCTAATAAAACAACCTGAACATAGGTATCTCATCCTGGATTATGCAAGTGGATTCAAAGCAACCACAAAGGTCTTTAAAAGTAGAAGGAGGCAGAAAGGGAGGTCATAGTGATGTGATACGAGAAGGACTGATGCAGTATTGCTGACTTTGAAGATGAAGAAAGGGGCCATGGGCCAGGGAAGACAGGCAGCCTCTAGCAACTGCAACAGGCAAGGAAACAGATTCTCCCATCGAGCCTCCAGTAGGGAACAAAGCCCTGTCAAAATCTTGATTTTAGCCAGTAAAACCCATGTCAGACTTCTAACCAACAGAACTGTAAAGATGATAGCTTGTGCTTTTTCAAGTCCCTTAAGCTTGTAATAATTTGTTACAGCAGCAATAGAAAACTAATAAACCTATACACTTATGTTCTAGGCTATACCCCTCTCCAGATTTTCCATTACCCTCTTAGTGATTTGGGGCTATTCTTTAGTCAATATAAATATATATTTATATTTTCCTCTTTCCAACATACAAAACGCATTCTCCATCTCCTGCTTGGGTGTTAGCTATTAAATGTGATAAGCATATTTTTAAATAAAAAGGAGGGCACTGGAATGAAAAATGTAGGTATATCTCCTAGCTATGTGAATTTGGGGAAATTGTTCAACCTTTCTGTGCTTCATTTTCTCACCTGTAAAATGTTCATTATAACAATGGTTCACTGTCTCCCAGACACTTAGAAGTAGATAACAAATGTTCAATAAATATTAGCTACTATTATTGCTTATGTGTCAAATAGGAAAGATGTCAATCCTATTCTCAAAAACCCAAGCAGCATAGACTCTATACCATTAAGCCATATTACCATCAATTTCTATACTTTTCAGCATTTTTGTAGTCAATAGTTTTCTCATGCTTTCAAGAATGATTTAACCTGTCACCCAAGCAAAGATTTAAGTTTGCCACTATTCACCGTGAGCAAAGGTATGGGGAAATGCGCAATCTCACGCTCTTTTGGCCTGAGTGTTAGTTGTAAGCCAACTGACCTTCTATCTTACTTTTGCTCTTCTGTAAATTTTGTACATAAGTATAAATTATATTTATCATACAAAATTTAAAAGGTTTTTAAATTTTGAACAAAACCAAAACAATTTAGCTTCACTAATGCAAGTTTAATAATGGTCTATCAGCCTTCTCTGGAGTATACTTATGGCAGAGAAGCTATAACCATGGCACAGGGGATGTTTTTGTCCTCAGCCCAGACCAAGGACAGATAGTTAGAAGTTCCAAGGAGCACAACAACAACAACAAACAAACAAAAACAAATCAAAACAGAAAAAAAGCCCTGAGAGCCCGAGGCTGTGATGTGTACAGAGAAGTAATAATCTTTATTGTATATTTTCCCCACACGAAATAAGATTGTTGTAAAACTTAGTAATGTGGTTCTTTTGTAAGTGGTACAAAGAGCCCATGGGTTACAGTGTAACAACAAAAAAATACAGCAATAAAAAGGAGCTAAACATTTGGTCCAGTTGTTTGAATCAACTCGCCTCTTTTGAGTAAACCAAATTCATTAGCATGTGTTCTAAGGATTTGCGAGTTCTACAGCTGCTTCCCACATTTTGAGTTTAACACTGCATAGTGCTTCTGACACATTTGTGATGAGTTCTTCTGACTTTTGGAAATTAAAAAATCACCTTCCATGGCTAATCTAATATCATTAGGCGGAATGGGACTAGGGTGTTGAATTGGTCAGCAGGAAGATTTTAAATACTTCACTCTCTATTGTTGAATTGAAAGGTAAAAAGAAACCCTTTTCTATTTGTAGATTTATTATTTTATTCATTCACTTATTCATTCATTTACCCATTCATTCATTCAACAGTTATTTGTGGTCCAAACGCTGCTAGGTGCTGGTGATGAAATCACAGACAAGACAGACATAGTGGCTTCCTTACATTTCATGTAAAAATGGAAAAGAAGAATCAAAACCAAAATTATCTGGTTGTCAAGAACTAGTAAAAATTCCCAGCCTACATTCTGTGATTCTTCATATTCTTTCAACTTCATTTAAAAAACAAAGCAAAAAGAAAAAAAAAGGAGATCTATACATAGCTTCCAGAAAGGACATTATGGATATATGACCAAGTGTAGTAAAAAGAGACATAAGACAGGCATTTTGTCCATTCATTAATTCATTCACTCTTTCAACAAAACGTTTTGGAGCATCTACTGTGTTCCAGGCACTTTTCCAGGTGGTAGGGATACAGCAGTGAACATAACAGATAACATTCTTGTTCTACCAGAGCTTGACATTCTAAGGAAGGGTGCTAATTACTTACATTTCGGAAGATTAAGTATTAATATTTAGAAAAAGAGTAAAAATTTTAGAAAGACAGGCCTCTGAGTACCCTTCCCTCTCCATTCTTGTTGAAATATTGCCTTTTCATAAAGATTCAGATCAAATACCACGCTGGCCACTTTCCCTCTTCTATACCCCCTTCATATCTTGCTGATTCAGAGCTCTTTATGCTTCATGTTTGGCTCATGTTTTATGGATTACAAACCCCTCGGCCATCTCCTAACACAGCACCCTTATATGGCATTGCCTCAATAAACTCTCCTTCAATTAAGCAGATGTAAATGAAAGGATAAATTAAAAATATCAAAATGGTTAAGCATATTTCTTCTTTTCCTAGAGGAAAGCTAAATTAGATTAATACTCTTTCAGTCCTTAAATAAAAGTATTTTTATGATAGAAGTTTCAACCTGCTTACTATATAGTAATATTAATGTCAATTATATTTGACAAGTCTACCCAAACTCAACAGAGTCAAAATTAAACTTTTTATTTTGTTTCTGAAACCTCCTTCTATTGTTTTCCTTATATCACTTAATGACACTGAAATCCTCCTGGTTTCTCAAGTTAGAAACTGTCTCTCTTAATTCACCAAGCTCTTTTTTTGTTTTTTTGTTTTTGTATTTTACTCTGCAATACTCACCAATTCCTTTTTATTCTCCTTCATGAATATTAATCCATCACTTGAGTCTTTCTCTTCTCCATGGTCTCCATTGCCACTGACTTAGCAAACCTAATTATTTCTTGCTTGAACTGTTAAAGTCGCTTCCAATAATCTCCCTGTCAACATTCTTTACCATCTTCAATTTCACCTTTCACACATTTTAGGTCACTCTCATAAAAATCTTCAGTGACTCCCAAATTACATTGTTAGAAGGTGTTTCATTGAGAAAGTGACCTATGGTTAAATAATTTTGGGCAACATTGGCTTAAACTCATTTAAACAGGTTTGCTGCAGGACTTCTCAGCAACTTTGATGCCCTGCTCTGTATGGTGAGTCTTCGAGAGGAAGCAAGCCTTTCCCAACATATTTGATTTGAGATTTTTTTCGTGGGGAAATAAGTCCGACATTGTAGGTTGACTCACTCATCATCTACATCAACCCCTTTATTCTCTATATTCCTTTATTACAGAAGTTGGAAAAATTAAAATATTCCCTAGACTTCTTGGCTGCCAGGTATGCCTAAGTGTCATTTTAGTCAATATGATGTAGACAGAAGTCATGGAGAGTACTTCCTTTTGCCTCTTTCCTTATCTTCTCTTCCTGAGAAATGGCAGCCATCTTACACCTCTGCTAAGGATGGAAGAGCAGGAAGATGAGAGGAACCTGTTTCCCTAATGATATCATTGCCCGTGAACCAACCCTGGACTTCTCACAGGAAAATTAAACTCCTTTATCATTGAAGCTACTGTGTTTTGGATGTTCTGGTACTTGTAGCTGAATTAAAGTGTAACCAATACAAACATCTCAGAGCACTGTTTGGGAAATAATGAAATACAAAATCGAGTTTAAATTTCTAAGTATGGCATACAACCCACTTGCAACCCTTAAAAGACACTAAAATTTTTAATAGTCCCAAATCTCTCTCTGACGTTACGTGATATATATAATACATATGTAATACATATAACATGTGTGTCGTTTACCACGTCTGTCCACTATGGCACCAGAATCTTGATTGCAATCATTCATTGCGTTCTGCTTCAGATACTCTATCTGATAACACCTGTAAGTACTGTTCATTGAACTAACCATAGGCAGGTCTGTTGTTGTTAGTAACTCTACAGATCAGTGCACATATGGGAACTTTAGGGAATACATCTTTCCTTTACTGCCTACTCTGAAAACTA